>NW_008825265.1:448476-456792 GCF_000699105.1 Pygoscelis adeliae
GGTCCCCCTGCGGGGCTGGCTGCTGCCGTCAGGGCACGGCCGCGGGTAAAGCACCAGGATTATGGGCAGCCAGGGGTGAAATGTGAGACGGCAGAGCCCGCCGCCGAGTATTTGTAACGTCCATAAAAATGCGAGGGGGAGGGAGGAAATTCTGGGTAGTCCTTACTCAGCTCGAGCTATTAGCATGCTTGAGTGAGGTTTACCTCTCCTGCATCTGCCCCTCTGTTTTACTGTGTCTAATAATGTGATCTTCAGAGAGCCTGAGAGGGGTGACACAGGGTGAAGCATTCAGAAACTCAGCAAAAATACGGCTGGTTTGACCCTAAGCTGCCAATTACAACGTGTTCTTAGTAAGATACCTCTTGATAGAGTTACTGACTGAATAATAGCAACTCAAGGATAGCGATAGGCACGCAGTTTGCCTCAGTGATGGGAGCAGCACTTTGGAAAAGAAGTTGAAACCTGGATCCTACAACCGTCTAATTTAAACGTACTTGTTAAGATGTCTGTGGGTACAGCAAAGCTTTCTGTCAGAAATGCATATAATGAGCTGGCAAACAGGAACACTACAACAGCCTTGCTAAGTGCAGGCAGGCGTGTAGGGTTGCCTAGTCGTCTCGCTGCAATCAGTGTTTTTCTTGGGAGCCTCCTGTCTGGAGCTGAGCATCGTCACGCTGGGACTCATGCCATGGGCTCGGCTGTCGGGTTGCCTACACTGCTACTCGGTAGGGAAGAAAAGTCCTGAAAGAAAGCAGAACTAGGCTTTTTATAGCCAGAAGTTTAAGCTGATGTAGCAGAACAAACAGTGTGTTTCTGTGATTGCTTTTTACCTGCTGAAGATGAGTAATAAAAGTCTTCTGGTTTAGGACCTTGATAGGAAATAAGGACTACACAGGGCAAAATGCTGGTAAAATCACTTTGAAGCTGATGGACCCAATGGATGCGGCCCCACTTAGCTATGGACAGGGCTATACTGCAACATGTGGTGCTGGCCTTATCTCCTTGTCCTCCCATCATGTGTGCTGTGTGAAAGCTGCTCTCTTCAGTGGAACGGAAGAGGAGTGGAAAACTTCCATGCCACATAAAAGCACACACCGCTTTTCGGCAAAGGGGAGCCCGGGTCTGTGAATCAGTGCTCTCCCGTTGCACAGGAAAGCCTTGTCCAACAGTTTCCCTGTAAATCACCCCAGGAAGCTCTGTAGTCCTCCTGGCAGCTGCTTGCCACTTGTCGTCAAGGCCCAGTTCTTGCAGAGCAGATGTTTTAGTAAGCAGCCTCTGGCCTTGCTCTGTGGCCTGCAGAAAAGAACTCCTTGTTCTTTTCCCTATATACTTGTTTTTTCTTTACTACCTTTTGGCTACTCGGAGAGGGAAGCCAGAAGAAATAGTCATTCTGATCAGACTATAGTAGGTGAGGGGACAAGATACTACCACCAGAAAGAATTTTTGGCAATGGTGCCAGGAGGTGGCAAACTGTGCCCTGCTGCCTGTGATGGATTTGATTTGCCTTCCTCAGTTGGGCTTGCCCCTACTCAACAGGATCAGCCCACAGCAAGGCCCCACTATAGTACAAGGAAATTCCTCTGGAGAGGAGTATGCATGAGAAGTGGTGTGTTGATGGTGCAGACCAAATGTTATCTCTGACTGAGACCTGTGATGGTGGTGTCTGACATGGTGGTGTCTGAAAACCCTTCTTCTGCTGCAAAGCACCTTGAGCAACGCAGTCCCACCAGTGAGCGCAGGGATATCACGCCCCAGCTCTCCTCTCCATCATGGGAAACAGACCCCAGGCACGGCTGTGCCAGAGGGGTGTCAGTCTCATCAGCAGGCAGTGGTTTCTTGCAGCTGCCTCTTGGCCCCTGTGTTTCCAGTGGCTGCTGATGCCATCGGAGGAGGCAGGGGGCAGGACACTGCAAGGCAAGCTGGAGAAGCCACCCAGGAGCAAAGTGTGGTAGAGAGTTCCTGCACAGAGGCTGCCAGGGATTTTCCTGGGGGGGCATCTCAGGCCAAAGCAACTGTTGGCAATAACCTTTGGGGAGCTCAGCCTGTTCGTCAGTAGCTGATACAACCCACCGGTTCATTTCTGAACATCACGCAACAGCCTGTGAGACACGCATAGCATACTCAGCTTTCCATGAAGCTCTCGACCTTGTATTACTCTTGAAAGGAATGATATCTTTGTGGGGTAAGCAGATTAATAACAAAGTAAGAGATAGAAAGTAAAGGACAGGAACAATGATCAATTTTCATAGCAACAGGAGGTTAACAGATGAACTTCCTGGGGATGAGGAGTCTGTTCTGCCCTGGAAATTCATAAGTGAGTGGGCAAACAGGATGAATAACAGGAGGACGGCATTTGCGGATGTTATTGGGGGTAATTGACAGTGAAACTAAAACTGAGCATAAGAAGTTGCTGAGACCTAAAGGTCCTGAGTGACCTGCTGATAAAATGGTGTGTTCATTTCCATGCTGCTCAGTGAAACATAGAAAAAACAATTCTAATGATACATGCACAAATGTACGCGGAGTGTTATCACTCAGAAGAGATGTCTTTGTGGATAGTTCTTCAAAAACATTGCACATTCTTTAACTGTCAAAGGGAAACTGAACGCTAGGAATGATTACAAAAGGAATGAAGAACAAAATGGAAAACATGGTTAAGCTCTTCTGTGAGCACTGCACCTTGAGTACCACAGGTGCCTCTGGTTGCTTCATCTGCTCATGAATGCAATAAAACACAAAAAGGGACAAAAGGCAACGGAATGGTTATAAAAGTTGTCCCTGCAAGGGAAAACGCAAGGTGGCTACGTCTAATCAATGGTCTGAGGAAAGGCAAACCCCACAATGTACCAAGACAGAATAATTTAAAACAAAAGGAAACAAATTTCCATCAGTGTACCATTGAACTGTGGAACACGTTGCTGCAGGAGAGAAAGGGAAAAAGTGGTTAAACAAACCACATGGGGTAAAGGCCCATCAGCGGCTGTCAAATACAATAAGGCAGGGCACATTGCAAAGGCTGGGGGACCCAAGCAGGGGCAGTAGGTGCCCTGCACACTTCCAGGTCCAAAGTTAGCATGGGCCAAATCCTGTCTGGGGTCTTTTCTCCTGCATCGCAGGAAAGCACGGTCTTGGCTAAGAGGGCAAGCCGTGGCACCGGTAATAATATGACTATTGCCCACTTCTGCAGGTACTGAAAAAAGGAGAGGTTTCTGTAGGGGATTTATGCTGGATATGGCAGAGGAAGAGTCAGCAGAGTGACTCAGAGAGAAGTGGCTCAGCTAAAGCAGTGGAGTCAGGAAATGACCTGGTGAAGTCGTTGGAATGGTCCTGGCCCCACAGCACACTGCGACAGCCCATGACTTTGATTTTGTGGTGTATGTTACACGGAGAATAACCGATTAAAAAAAGTTTTTTTACTTCCATATGTGGCATTTGATCCAATGAATGCAGTGAAAGATGGATGCCATTGATATAAATGGGTCAAAAAAGTGGTTAAAGTTATTTCTATTTACAGATAGATAAAATATATAAATATGCAATAAAAGCTGAAGTTACCCTCAGATGAAAGATGTTGTGGTTTCTGTACAGACAAAACAGATCGTGTTTCAAGATTAATATTATCCTTCTCATGTAGTAGTTACAATTAAGTCCTTGAAGAATCTCCTTTTTCTGTTAACTGTTTAGGGCATGATAAAATTTTGGTGATTTCTGTCTATCAAGATTAAAAAATCATCCATGCAATGTTTTATGCCTTAGTTGTAACTTCCTCATACTGACATTCATTCAATGCTTTACAGGTCTGTCATTGATTTACTTTCCTGGAGTTCCTGAAGGAATGCTCCATCATTTGGAAAATCGGTCATTTATTTTTGACTGTTTTGTTATGTAAACAAAACAGCAGCAGGGCAATTTTAAAATTACAATTCAAAACAGTATGATGTTTATCTGATTATGTGATAACATATTTTAGCTCTCTACTTTTCTACTGCTGCTGAGCTATCTTTTTTATATTAACAGGATGTATTATGTGTTGTTATGTCTAGGTGATGAAGTACTGCAACATATTTTTGTTTGTAACACCATTTCTGTGCTTATTTCTGTGCCTCCAACTCAGTTTTAAGCCAATATTGAATGCAATATTGTTTCATTTAGAAATTATTGAAAGAGAAAAAAATAAATTTAATTAATATTTTGATTTAATATAAAATAAAATAAAAACAAAAAGAAAGAAGACATTTCTTTGGAATGCTGTTGAACCATAATCTGCAGTGATCAAAATAAATTTGATTACTACATCAAAGAAGTCATCTGTCAATCACTGTTAAGTATAAGCAGAGAAGATTTTGGAAACTTCAAAAATTATGATTTTTTTCACATCTTCGTGCACTTGTATGTCATGGCTATGTATTCGCTGAATTCTTTTGACTTTCTCTATTTGTTTTAAAGATATGTGTTCTCCTTTCTTTAGCAGCAGTAAAGCTGTCACACTAACTCTATAAATCCACCGCAGGAATGACTGAGGCCAAGCTCTTGCAAATCCTGCTACCTCAACATTTCTAACATTTTATCAATGTTGTTTGAATCACAGCATCTCACAATGTATTTGAATCAGTATATTTAAATTTAGTATCTTTGGAAAATAATATTCTGATTCAAAGCACCTTAAAATATTGACATTGCTTTAATACACCATTTTGGAGTTTGTCTTAGAAATTATCAGTAACCACAGTAACCAAACACGTACACCTCTTACATTCACATCTACTTTCTGCTCCCTCAGATCATTATTTGGGATGATGAAAATGGAAAGAATTTGACTTTTTACAAGCTGAATACAAGCTCATATGAAGGCTGTAGCTTTGGACGTCCTTTTTTCTTCATCTTCTTTTCTACAACTGTAATGGCATTTTTGAGAGTTACAGTCTTGTACATATTATGTATAAATACACTATATGCCCATAGGACATATTTCAGCTGCATTTTGTGTATTAACTAGTGGGATCACGTGCTTAACTAAGCTGAACACTGTCTGCTTCTGCAACTGGCACCTTCTTTTAGGGATAACGGGGCAGATGCTCAGAGCATGGCCAGATATTTATCATTAGCATTATGTTAAGACAGACTCAGCTTAATGTACAGCGCTGTGCAGATTGCACATGTTAAAAGAAAGATAGTTGTTATCACAGCACTTCCAGCCAGACATGATGTAAAAAGTGAAATGCAGAGAAAGGAGAAGGGGAAATGAGTTCAGTGAAGCAGCTCCTTGGGTTTCCCCATCTGCATCCTGCGGCTCAACACTCTACACATGAAGAGCGTATGCCTACATCGCTACCTGAAGGCTTGTTCCTCCTTTCTTTTCTGCACATTGCTCCCACGCTTCCCCAGTAGCTGTGGTGCCCTCC
The DNA here is from genome assembly GCF_000699105.1 of Pygoscelis adeliae. Taxonomy (NCBI): domain Eukaryota; kingdom Metazoa; phylum Chordata; class Aves; order Sphenisciformes; family Spheniscidae; genus Pygoscelis; species Pygoscelis adeliae. The sequence continues at coordinate 453,879 of NW_008825265.1, forward strand.
TGTGCACTGAGCCTCAGGGCCCCTGGGGGTGACCCCCGGGGTGACCTGGGCAGCTCGCATGAATGCCACCGCTGCAGTGTCACCCGTCACCCACAGCTCCTGCAGAGCACCTGCTCCCCAGGCTGCCTCCATGGGACACCGGCCTGGTCACAGGCATCTCTGCCCCCCCCAAAAAAGGTGGGCAGAGCATGGCTAAGGCATGGTGCCCACCGCCAAATTTGTGGGCGTAGCACTGTGCACACCATCCCTGGAGGAGTGCTATGCCTCCCCAACGCTGCGTTATGTGATGGGAGCAGACTGTCTCATTTTGTCTGTCTTTTAGTATGTGTGTATGGTTACAGAGGGACGTATTTTTTCTGTGGAAACCAAGAGAAACAGCTGAAAGAATGGAAAAACTCAACTCTCAGCAAAGGTGGCAAAAAGTAGGGATTATTTTGTTTGAAGAGAAAAATAACTAAAACTGTAGGTGATCTGATTGAACTCCTTCTAAACTAGCCAAGGACTATTGTATGATTAAAAATTAAAATAAATTTGAGTTTTTTGAATGGATTGTACAGTAAAAAACAGATTTTAATTAATAGGGAATGTAAGCAAGCAGAGGCTAAGCAGATGTTATCCAATGAATATGGAGATGCATACATGGATAGTTTCATTGCTGGGCAAGGGTCTTGGTTCAAGTAGCAGTCACATTTGCAAATGAAAATGGCATGTCCACAAAATACAGCATTAACACATTCAAACTTTTTGAATAACTTCAGTATTCAGAACAGCAGAGTAACGAAGTGCCATTTTGAAGCAGCAGAAGATGCTTTTTGCTTATTATTTTTGCAAGAATTTTAGCGAGTGGAAAAGAAGTTCTTTCCATCTGAGATCTGGTCAAGAACTGAGCCAAAGCAGCAAACTTGTATCTCTGGATTTCAGATTGAAAGCTTTCAAAAAATGCTAACAGAGTGTCTGCCAAGACCCTGATACTGGTGGTAAAAAGGGTCTTACTTACTTACTTCAAAGTAAGTGGGGCTGTTTTAATTTCAGAGACAATTGGACCCCCCCGTGATTCAGTGCATTTGAAGCACAGTTCAAGAAAGGTTCCTTCCACTGAAGCAAAACACAGAGCTAGTTCGCTGGCTGCCATCTGCCATCATGTACTGTGGCAGGCTTTATTCACTGAAGCATTGCTGCTTTGCATCAGGGAAGGATGCAACTGTTTAGATTAGGAGTCTTGAAGGCCTGGCGGCAAGCAAAAAAAAACAGAAAAAATTGAATTCAGCAACGGTTGGGTTCTTGGGATGTCTTGCTGAAAATGGACCTCTTTTGGGACAGCAAAGAAGGACAAAGCAAGAAGCTAGTTTTCCCCTGACTTCGTACTGATACGATGTTAATATTTTTGCAATGCTGGAAGAATGGACTTTGTTTCACTGTGATGCTTGATGTGCAGTATTTAACTGTCATAATATTAGGGGCACTGACTTTCTAGCCCTGCTGAATTAAGCTGAAGCTATCGCTGCCCACAGTTGCCTTATCAACCATTTTCCTGGAAGTGGTTACCTCCTCCATAAAGACAGTCTACAGCTTGGTCTGTTGCTTTAAACCATCAGTGGCCATGTTGTACCCTGGGCTGCGGAGCGCCATGGGTTAGGGTGGGCTTAGCATTAACCCTGCTGTCTCCTTTGCAAGGGGCTGCAAGAGATGTACAAGCAGGTATGGTCAAGGTGTGATGATAACACCTTTAATGTTATCATCTTTAACGTCTGGGAGCCTGGAGAGGGGCTGCCTTGGCGGGGGCCACCCCATGCAGTCAGGCCCTCACCCACGGGTCTGAGCAGGGGACAGAGCAGGGGCTGGTCACGGGGCCACGGCCACCCTGGACATGGCCAGGGGACAACAGGTGATGGGGCTGGAGATGAGCCTCTGCAACGATTAGTGCCCCCAGGTCCTTGACGTTGAATCACCTCTGCTGAGCCCATGAGGGGTGGTGAGTCAGAGCTCTGTGGTATGCCATGCTTTAAAACAATGTGGTTGTGTCCTATGTCAAGTTTATTCAGTTAACAAGTGACCTTCTTGCTAATTCAGTTCCCTCTAATTGTCTCCAAATTCTCTCAAATCTTATTCTGGAAAATGCAATCCAAGTTGTGTTTTGAGGCTCACCAGCAGTGTGCAGGGACTGTATGGCCAGTTACATCTCGGCTACCACCAGCTGGGACAAGTCACTGCTGACGAGGCATGTCAGTAGATAAGAAGGAAATTCATAGCAGGACATCTGGAACTCAGCTGTGGAAACCTAACACCTATTCCCTTAACAGCACAAATAAATAGACACCTTGGCTAGACCTAAGCTGTCCAGGTAACAGTGGGTTGGAAAGAAAGAGGCTGTTAAGGTTCTCCATGTGTGCAGAGCATTGTAGCATACCTGCAAGTGTGGGCAGCCTGGATTAAGGCTACTTACACCCCTGTGTCGTGGTTTAACCTCAGCCAGCAACTGAGCACCGCACAGCTGCTTGCTCACTCTCCCCCCTACACCCAGTGGGATGGGGGAGGGAATTGGAAGAGTAAAAGTGAGAAAACTCATGGGTTGAGATAAGAACACTTTAATAATTGAAAAGTAATAATAATAAAAGAATATACAAAGCAAGTGATGCAATTGCTCACCACCTGCCAACCGATACTCAGCCAGTTCCCGAGCAGCGGCCAGTTTTCTCCAGTTTATGTACTGAGCATGACGTCACATGGTATGGAATATCCCTTTGGCCAGTTTGGGTCAGCTGTCCTGGCTGTGCCCCCTCCCAGCTTCTTGTGCACCTCCAGCCTTCTCAGTCGGTAGGGCATGAGGAGCTGAAAAGTCCTTGACTAGTGTAAGCACTACCTAGCAACAACTGAAACATTGGTGCGTTATCAACTTTGTTCTCATCCTAAATCC
>NW_008825265.1:456888-531568 GCF_000699105.1 Pygoscelis adeliae
GATGTTTTAGTTGTTGCTAGGTAGTGCTTACACTAGCCAAGGACTTTTCAGTTTTCCATGCTCTACCGACTGAGAAGGCTGGAGGTGCACAAGAAGCTGGGAGGGGGCACAGCCAAACTGGCCAAAGAAACATTCCATACCATGTGACGTCATACTCCGTACATAAACTGGGGAAAGCTGGCCAAGGGGGGCCGCTGCTTGGGGACTGGCTGGGCATTGGTCGGTGGGTGGTGAGCAATTGTACTGTGCATCACTTGCTTTGTGTATTATTATTATTATCATATTATTATTATTATTATTATTATCATCATCATTTTATTTCAATTATTAAACTTTTTATCTCAACCCACGAGTTTTTCTCACTTGTGCTTTTCCAATTCTCTCCCCCATCCCATTTGGAGGGGGGGAGTGAGCGAGCGGCTGCGTGGTGCTTAGTTGCCGACTGAGGTTAAACCACAACAGAAGATCAGAACCTCCTAGGAAACACACATTCCCTCATAAGCCAGTTTGCCTATTCCACAGTGGCCATGGGATATGGCCGCAGGGGGAAAGCCCTTCAAACAGACGCCACTATTTGTATTAGTAGCATGCTAGGCTAAAATCTGTGCCTGGGCTTACATCTAAATAGGCTGGGTATAAGGTCAGTCTGGGCACTGAAATGCTAGCTGTCTCTGCCATGAGTAATTTATATGCTGAGAATGATTATAAGGAAGGAAAAGAGAAGTGGAAGAGGGGAGGAGAAGAAATAACCTCTTTAAAAAGAGATAATTAACCTGGTTTTCAAAGCCATTGAGAAATTCTGACTCTTACTAGAGCTAACGGGTTGAGAGTGCTCAGAAATGTTAAAAATCAGGCATATGTATTGACTTTATAATAATGGTTCAACATTATGATTTAGAAAAGTATAAAACAAACACTGTTCAGAAAAGAACCCTTGACCCCTCACAGCAGCCCCTTAATGATCTCATGTCCTGCTCCTTTCGACATCTGTTTCCCTTTATACAGGAGATAAATTCCTCCCATACCACATAGCATTCTTAAGAACTGTTATTACTCGCTGAAACAAGAAGTTCCCCAGAAGAACTATGTGCCCCTTCTGCGAATCAGACTTTAAGAGCTTCTTAGGAGCTAATGGATGGCATGTTTGTTGCTGTTTCATGGAACATGACTGTTGAAGTGTCACAGTAAGGGTCTGTGTAAATAGTACCCAGCTTACAGTATGGCCTGCAGGCCAGACTGAAGATCAGTTGTCCCAGATAGTGTCACTGGGTGGAGTGGGACTGCTGGTGGAAGAAGACCTGACGATGAGTGAGGCTGCCCAATGCCTCCACATGATTTCATACCTGCATATAACGTAGTGGTAAGTTGTTTTAAAATTTTGAATGTGTTTTTCACTGTTCCTCTTGCGTCTGTCTGTGTGGTGTGAGGCAGTGCTGTGTGGCAACACCCACACTGGCTTGGTCAGATACCGGCAGCCTTATTGCTGCTTTGGCATGGGACACTCCTAGGTGACTAGCTCTGTTAAGCAACGCATATTCTTAGTGACAACCTACCACCTTTTCCTATTGTCCTGTCTGTCACATTCTCAGGGTCATAACTCAGGGTCATGTCCTTACTGCATGCTATGCACTTAATTTTTGTGGTTTTTTTTTAACGTGAAGCCATTTTCTGGGGCTGCTGTATCAGTTGACCCACACTAGCAATCGCCACATGCCGTGAGAGTTTCCCATCCTTTTTGCCAGGAGGACCTTAGTAAATTCACTGGCTGGGCTCTGTTAGTTAGAGATCTTTGTCACTAACCTGTGGTTAGGTCTGTCGGCCACCTCATTTTCTTTCATATACCACCTACCAATTAATGCAAATAGGGTGAAATATTGACCTTTTTTTTAGCCAACAGAAAGATCACTATTGATATTAATGGTCCTTGTATCATTCCTATTTCTTAAGGCTCCTCTTTATCCACAGCTTCACCTTTCTGTTCTCTCTTACACTTGAGCTCTTCATATGCCTTACCTTTCTCAGAAACTCAGGTTCACCAGTTACTGAATCTTCTTTTCCTATTCAATGTCCTATATTAATTATTCTCATATTCCTACATATTCCTATAACCCACTTTCAGAAGAAAGAGAACTTAGACTTGAAACCTCTGACACAGATCTTTTTTCCCATATTCAAACTCTCCGCACCTTCTGCCTACTCCTTTCATTTCTCTTAGCTGTTCATTGTTTCTCATTTAAAAGTTTTCTAAGAATCACTGGGACAGCAATATTTAAAGCATTAGTGTTACAAAAAGTTAATATTTTTCAGTTTTAGTGCTACAGCTCATAAGCTCCCAGGTGTCTGCTGGAGCGGGAACAACTTGCCTGATTGTGATGGTGTCTATCAGACCTTGTCTCCTGGGTATCTGGTAGCACTGAAGGTAAATGGATGCAGAACTAGATGTAGCTCATGGGTCAGCTGATGTGTGAGGTGGTGGATACATGTCACTTGAGGAGAATCATTACTCATAATTTCTCCCACCTCCAGAGGAAAGTAGGAATGTATGTCTCCAGGGCACGTTATTTTCTGGGATGCTTTTGGAATAGGGTTATTTATGCCCCACCCGTTGGCAAGTCTGGGAATAAAAGGCATAATCAAAGCCTTATTTAGCTTAAATACAGAGCTCTGTGGTTCTGGAACAGCAAATCCTTCATTTACATCTCTGCTGATGGTCATGTAGAGTGTGTGGGCACAGAATTGTTACCAGTGGCATCCTTCCAGTCTTCAGTAGATAACTGTGTACGCACTGGGGGAGGCTTGTGAAAAGGGGAGGTAAACATCCTCGTGGGCACCAGGACCATCATTGCTATTGCAATGTTGCTGTAACACATTAGTGTAAAAGATACAAGTATATGTCTCAGCGCCCATGAATTTCTGCTCCACACAATTTCAGATCTGCACTGAGTTTAGACATCCCCTCCACCCACCCTGCTGGCATAGGAAAGGCAATGAGCCCCAAGGCAAAAGACCCCTTTGCTGAGGGTGTCTCTCACATTTACACCTCAGCCCCAAGCAGCTGAAAGCCTCAGGAGCTCAGGTTAGCTGTCCGGGAAGTCCAGAAAGCAGAATCCATAGCTCTGCATGAAATTCAGTTTAAAATCTGTCATATTTTTCTGTATTTTCTTCGATGCTCTTTCAACTTTCCCTGGAGTTGTGTAAAGGCTGCTGAATCCTGCTGATGCTGGCATTTCCTCCAAAGGAAAGCCTCCTAAAGAAAATCACCTAAGTTATATATAGGACAACATTTTACATGATGTGATAAAGATGTAATAAGCTGTTTACATCTCAATCTGAGAGCTGGTTGATGTTTGTGGTATTTATTTTTTGGGAAGTCCAGTCATACTTTTACAAGTGTCTGTCATTGTTCTATTTCATTGACAAGAATCAGTTACTGCATTAATTTTTTTATTACTGTACCATTGTTCTGTGTATCTTTATATTTTAGTATTTATTTTCAATGGTTAATAGATAAGCTGCCATTACAAAAATACGGAGGGGTTTGATGTTATAGTACTCCCAAGAGTTGTGGGACCTGGACCAGCACAAAGCAGTAGTCAAAGACCAGTGTGTCTAGGAGTGGATGTCAGCACATGAAGATGGCATTGAGGTTGTCACATATCAAAAATGTTGTGCTGCTAATAGCATAACGGGAGATCTGCGTTTTGATATTTTGTCAGATGGTGGCACATTCTTTCGGGCTACAAAGGCACAGACTACCTGTACCAGACATAAAGAGGAAGAGCAATAAAGTCAGTAATTGTATTCTGTTCTCAGTGAAAGCACCTTGCCACTATTAATTCTGGTGGAAACTGTATGTGCACATGTACTCCCACACTGGGTATAGGGGACAGTGGCCATGTGGCTAACCCTTGTATACAGATATAGCTGTGTCTATAGCAGTCACCCTTTCTCTGTAAATGCTGGTTTATATCCATCCCTTTTCTTATAGTTCATTGTCTCATGCAGACGTAGTTGTCTTTGTTCTGGAAGACAAAGAAATAACACATGATAGTGGTTGTGGTGGAAAATAATTTACAGCATTCCTTTTTATTTGCAGACTTTGGAGATTTGTTTAAGAAATGAGTCCTGTCAGTTTTGCACATTTAAATCAATGTGCAATTTTCACTTAATTTCCTCACTCACTTTCTAGAAACAGAAAATGAAGTGTTCTTATTCTCAACTATTAATTTGATTATTGTCCAGAAATGATGGGCTATGCATTCCCACTCTGAAATGATGTACAGCTGGTCAAAACTTCAGCCTGAAGACACTGAAATTGGTAGACATTTTCCTGTCAACTGGGGTCCACACTCTCTGGCTTCAGCATCTAACTCTTTGAAGCCTACTTATGCATACAAAAATGAAATCCTGTCAGTGGCATCACCCTGAATATCCTGTGAATCATGAGTTTTGAAGGGCAGGACAAGATATGGGAAAGACTGAAATAAAGGTCTGTTGCTCTTTGTGACACCTTCCTTCAACACACAGCAGATTTCCAAGGACTCTGGGCAAAGAGAAATACTGTTGAAAGAGTATTTCCTCCTAAGAAATCTCATCCATAATGTATGCATGCAACAGTTTATAGGTGAGCTTTGGGAACAAAATCTGTGTTATTTTGACTGCTGTTTGGTGATTTCAAAATCTGCTTTGTGAACATATTTTTACAAGTGTTGATTTTGTAGTCTCAGTGAAAATAGCCACATTATTGAATTTCTGCGTGTGCATCTCATACCTCTTGCATTCTTCTCTTAGTTTCCATTCCCTGTGGTTAGTCAGTGGGTTGTCTTCAGAAGAGTCTGAAAGCACCAACTGTTGTGTCACTAAAAAGTAGTTTGTGTGTCACTTAAGAGCAGTTTCTTAAGATCTCCATAAGCAGAAGTTTTTTATGTGAACAATTTTTAATTTTTTTTTCAAAGTTCCAGACAGAGCTTCAGCTGGATCTCTGCATAAATTTGTTCATTTGAAAGGATTTACATGATTTTTTTCCCAGCCATTTAAAGAGAAGAAAGGAAAAAGTATACTGCTTGTTTTGGAATTGAACCTGATGGACCTTTTGCCTCTTGCTCTCAGAAGAATTTCAGCATATTCCTGCAAGAGATGTGCATATAATAAGAAGGCAGACTATAATAACACATACCAGAAGTGTATGAGGTGAGGCAGATACCTACCAGTGTAAGCTCTGAAGAGCCTCATGATTTTGTTTCGGGGGATTTCTGTGATGCACATTTGTTGTCCTGCACTAACTAATGGTCATGCTGACAGTGGTTGATGTTTTTACAGGCTTGTTTGGTGAGTTTTCTGTTGAACCTTGGTTCTTGTCCTATCAGTTAACATCCTCTAATGTATGGCCAGCTTAAAATAGTGTGGCTTAAAATAGTTTGTTTGATATGAACTCTTCTTGTTACAGGAGTGGAGAATCAGGCGTGATTCCCTAGCACAGAAGGAGAAGAAATGACACAGTGTCTTAAAAGTTGCTGTTGAATGTGGCATGATTCCAGGTATAACCATGTGGCTGCTGGTTAGAGATAACAGAGTTGAGAAGCTTTCCCCACGGATGCTGTGCTGTGGGTCATGTGAGGCTGCAAAGATAAAGCATCTGCCTATACTTCTTGTATGATCCTCTGTTCCTTCTCTCCCTGTTCCCCAGGAGAGCTGGAGAAATGCATCTCACTAATTTTATTTCATCAGATACTGTAGTCTCAGCAATATCCTCTGCAAGCGTCTTCTTGTAGCAGTGAAGAGGTCCTGGCTCAGAAAACAAGGACCAGAGTATCTGGGTAGATTAGATCTGTTTCAGAGAGGGCGAAGGGATGTGCTAACCCACTCAGCTGTGTATTTATAGCTCTCATGAATAATCACAGGATGCAGGGGGAAAAATATCTCAAGAGATCACCCACAAAAAGAGTGAAATAATAACAGAAGTGCTATAAATATACAGGGGGTGGATGGCTGCTTTAATGGATGAACTGTGGCAGAATTGCAGGAGGTAGATGTGTGTGTGAGTGTGTGTGTGTGTGGCAAAGCAACAGGAGTTTTCATGACATACTGTCTCTCTCTTAGAGACAAAGCTAGAAGGATTTGTTGGTAGGAAAGGTCTCTTGAAGGGTGTTGGGGTTTTTTCCCCTTTTCTATAGCATACACTGTTAACTCATGTGTTCTGCTCTTCCTTAAGTTTTGCTCACCTTTTCCACCATCTGTGGAGTGAGTATCTTCTTATCACAGTCATTCATTAGTCCTTCATGTCTTTCATTAAGAAAGCAGTGCAAAGACAAATGGATCCTTTCAGGATCCTTCAGGACCAGTGTGATATAAGTGACATGGAAGAGGAGCTTGAAACCAAAGGGAAAATTCTCCCAGGTCTTTCCTGGAGTGGCTGCACTTTCTGAAGAAATGCTTCTGTGCTTGGCTGAAAAGAAATGGCATTTGGGGCAGGATGAAGCTGAAGACCTGGCACGGTGAGCAGGAGCAGGTTGATTTCTAGATGTCAAAGGCTACTTCATTTATTAGTGATGTGCAGAGCTGCTCCCAGCACTGCCCCAATGGACACCTTCACAGGAGCCCTGCTTGGTGTGAAGGAAAGTGCAATCGTCATATGGAAATTTACCATCTCTGGTTATAATTAATTAGTTGCTAACTACTTTGGTGTGAGTAGTCAATACTGTGGTTCTTTTGGACTGGGTGTATGCATTGCTGTTGTCCCATATAATAAGACTAGCCTTTCAACCCGGGGCCTTAACAGATTTTCACAGTGGGAATTACTGAGTAATACTGGGACTATTGATAAAAAGCATATGGCTATTCTTTGTTGAGAAACATCTGTTTATGTACAGAAAAGGTTATTACCCCTCCCTATTTTAAAATCGGTTTGATTGCCATGGAAGATGTCCCAATGTTTACGTAGGACATCCTAAAAAGTCTGTGACACCAGGAACTTTAAAAGGTCTGAACTGCTTTTTGTGATTGCAAGTGGAAGATTTGTGCTCAGAAACTCCTATGGCATTGAGATTCTTCCATTCATTCTGGGGCAGCGGACTTATATTTTATTTCTGCAGCTTATAAATCTTTTTGCTGGGCAGTTGGGTGGGAGAAAGGAGCTGGTAATTGCCACCTAAGTAGCTGCAGAAAGAAATGCGCTTTTGGAAGATGGACAGATGTTCCTGCTAGGGTTCTGTGCTGTTCAGAAATATCTGCCTACTATGAGTGCTGCTTGCTATAGTTCGCAAAACTTTTTCAAAAGCAGGGGAAACTGTGTGGCAGGAATAAGTGGGGTGGCTGCTGAGCAATTCTATCAATCACATTAAACTGCCCTGGAAAATGCTATAACAGCTCCTGCAAACTGAGTCCTCGATGCTCTATGCCCTTCCTCCTATAAAGAGGACACAGGGGAACAAGGTATATGCTTCTCAACAGGCTTTGGTGGTGATTACTGCAAATATCATGTCCTGTGTAAGAACATAACTTTTTTTTTGTGGGGATTTCAGTATACTGAATGTGGGTTTTTTATGTAAAGCATGTTCACAGTTTATGCTGTTCAAAGTGGGAGACAATGAATTGCTCAAGATGCAAAACTACAGATGTAAAGATAGCTTCAAAGCTTTTGAAAGAAACAGTGAAGGCTAGATCAAACTAAATGTTAGTAATAATAAAGGAGAAAAAATGCTTTGCTTGGATAGTAGCACCATGAACAATATAGCCCAATGACAGGGAAAATTTTGTGGGAAAAGTGGCATAGCCGGCAAATGCACCATAGTTTTGTACAGCAAAGAGCTGCAGAAGTGAAAGCAAATCCTGTGCTGCATAGACAGGCTGAGCAGATGAATCTGCTGTATGGTTTCTGGGACACTTTGGGTGCAAGTTCTCTTTTTTCATGTCTGTGTATGGTATCCAGCACTGGATCAAAGCCAAAGTCTCAGCAACTGTCAGCCAGGAACACAATCTTGACCCTTTCTCTTTTCTGGATTTCACTTTCCTTCAAATCTTTTCCCTGTTAGGACTTCCCATCTTGGCTTGTGGCAGGTTAATCAGAGAGGAGAAGTTGAGATGGGTGCGGTAGCACCCTTCACTGTGAGTTACAATTGGTTGCATTTGGAGGTAGAAAGAGGAGACCAACTTCCTACAATTTCTGACACCTCTGACATTTTGAGGAATGGGGAGGGGAATGGCTTAAAAAGAGGAGTTTGAGAAGGAGGGCCAACATGACAGCCTTGCAGACCCCCCTCAGAGGTGCATGGTGCCTGGGTCCCCCAGGCTCAGAAAGGCAAAAGGTGGCCAAACTGGGGCTGCCACTGTGGCATCACTTTGGGTATCCAAACTCCCCGACATTTTGGTGTGCAAGGGACAGAGCAGGTCTCAGTGCCTGCTGCCGCTCAAGCAGTGAGTGGGTGTTTGGAGAGGGGAGTGAGAGGGGTGGTGGGAGGAAGGCAGGTGGGATAAACCAGTGAGCCAGGAAAGGGATGAAGCAGACATCCCCGTGGTAGGACCAGGCAGGTATCCACACCATTTTACTATGTGCCTCCACATAAATCTGGCTCTGAAGTGGTTTAATAACATGCATTAAAACACCAGCTGATTCGGAAAAAAAAAAAAAAGTTGTGTATCAACACATTTTTATGCAGAACACCTCAGACTGACCAGGCAACAAAGTGTAAATAAGCCTTAACTCTAAAGTTTGTTTAAATTACGGCTTGTCTACAGTGAATCAGGGGTGGTTCCTGTTTAATTGTTAATCTGAGGGCAGAATTGGCTGAGGATATTTTACAAACCGATATTTTAGTCACTCAAAGTATTTTGTAAATTGTGTTGAACAGTGGAAAGGTGCCAAGGTGTTTCTACTTGTGGAATATTTTATTTTCTCTTTGTGATTTCCTATATGACCCTGTGGTCCCTATTGTGTCTGAAATAAAAGCACAGGCAGTTCCACTGAGCCTTTTTAGTTTTATTTTAAAAAATGACCAGTGTATTAGCATGCAAGTTGGCTGAGGTGGTATGACAGAAGTTTTCATTACAATGTGATGCAAAAAATTGATTTACCTTAGCTCTCATAGCGCAACTTTTGAACAAACAACATCAAACCACCACAATCAAGGGTAAGCATCTAATGTGTCTTTGACAATTACAAGAAGTGCTGTAAAAATAACTAGGATTAAGCGTAGCACAATTGCTGGCTTGGCGCAGTGCCCGTGCAGGGAGTGCTGCACACTGCCATGGGAGAGGGAAGATTTTTGCTTCTTGGGTCTGTTGTATCCCACTGGGATTGTGGAGGGGAAGTGCTAAAGGGTAACCCCGAGGTTTCTGGGGTGGAATAACATAGTGGCAGCATAGCCGGGGCACCTTCCCTGGCCACCCTGGGAGGAGATACCCAGGGCTGGCTCCGAAGGGGCTGCCAGCCCAGCCCTCCGCGCCTCCTTATGCAGGGAGAGCCAGAGGCGTCTTCAGACACAGTCCAACAAGTATCAAATCTGACAGTATAACCCTGCGTAAAGGGTGTGATAGACAAAAAGCAATCAGCCAAGCAAATCTGTGTTAAGGCTTGCTTTCAAGGTCTCTTCTTTGGACTAACCTCTCTTTACTTCTGCATACAGCTAGCACACACCAAAGGCAGTGGGGAGGCTTGTGTGGGCATGCAATGATACCGCTTTGCTCATTGCTGTGATCCTTGGCACAGGAAGAAGACTTGTCTGAAGAAGAATAAATACTAATTTTTTGTTATCAGGAGTTGTTCGATTGTCATTTTTAAACAGCTTAAAACATAAAAAGAGGTAACAATCAGCAGCCATGGGACTGCGAGGGGAAGGTACAATGGGTTTGCTAAAGTTTCTCTGACATACAAGTTTTCATGTTGTGAAATACCTTTGTTATTTTTCTGAGAAATAAATTTTGGTTTTGCAATGAGCATGTGGAGTATGATTTGAATGAGCTCTGGACTCAGGCATTAAAAAGGCAATGTGAAGTTCCAACTGATAATAAATTTCAGGCAGAATGCAGTTCCATCTGAGTCTCTTGCTTCCTGGGAATGTGCCTGAAATAAATATTTAAGGAATTTGATTTCAGAATGAACCACAGATGTTACAGCCTCACCCTTTGTGCTAGAGCCAGCTCTGGACGCAGGCAGGTTGGAGTAACTCTCAAAGTGGCTTCAAGTGACAGAGGATTGCGGAAGAAGTAGGGAAAAGGCATACATATCCCTGTCGTTACATAAATACTGGATGGAGTGTGCTTCACTGCTAGCAAGCAAATATTTAACAGGAAACCCCAGTGGCTCCTTCTATGGCGTCCTGGCAAGAAGAATTTCCTTTCCTATTTTTGTAAGCTGACCTGGCTCACACATGAGTGAAGCCCCCAGGAGACTTTCTTCCTTCTCTTTTGGGGTTTCCACTACGAAAAATTGCAATTAATGTGATCTAAAGCAGCTACACATGCAACTGCAGCCTCCCACCCCTGGGAGCGCAGTGGAGATGTGGTGTCTGGGCACTCTTAGCTCTGGGACATGTTTGCAGTAGCGTGAGGCCATGCAGTTCCCAAATCACTCCTATCTCATCTAATGCGTCCAGACCCTGCTGCCAGGATGCCTGCATCGTATATTTGTGCTGTGCCAGCCAAGGGCCACACAAATCTGTTAGCGTGGCACCGGGCTTCAACTAACCAGTCCTGTGCAGGCGTCCCCATCGGCAGCTTTTTTTTCAAAATTTTATTTTTCTTTTATTTTCTCTTTTCAGATTAAGATCTACATTTTGATGAAGTGCTGTGTGGACTTTTGAATTCGTGGCAGCATGAGGAGATGCATGTGAGCACAAGGACGCTGGGGTTGGGCTCAGAGTCAAGGCAGCCCACAGCAGCAATGCCCTCTGAAATTAACCCTGCTGCTGCCTCTTCTATCATCTCTGACACAGCATGCAAACACTGGGCAGCACTGGAGTTGCTCTCTAAATGAGCTACATCAATTACTTCAGCATCAAATATTCAGTACAATCCGTGTCCGACACACTGTTCCTCTCTCTTGAGTATGTGTTTTTTCCACCAGCCTTTGGGATTCAGAAATTTGAAACTGTCCGCAGTTGGCATTTTGTTTGTTGCTCCTGAAATGAAAATGGTCAAACAAAATGTTTCAAATAGAAGCTGGGTTCTGGGCAGCACCATGGAGTAAATGCATATGTAATACACTTTCTGGTTTTGATGCACTGCCCTTGAATTTCTGTGCCAAACCATGCGGAATACATAGATGCTCCAAAGCTTTCACATGCTATTTTGTATTAATGTGCATAAGTGTTTTGTATTAATGTACATAAGTGCTGGTTTTGGCTGGGGTAGAGTTAATTTTCTTCATAGTAGCTTGTATGGGGCTATGTTTTAGATTTCTGCTGAAAACAGTGTTGATAATACAGGGATGTTTTGGTTACTGCTGAGCAGTGCTTACACAGAGTCAAGGCCTTTTCTGCTTCTCACACCACCCCACCAGCGAAAAAGCTGGGGGTGCACAAGTAGTTGGGAGGGGACACAGCCAGGACAGCTGACCCCAACTGACCAAAGGGATATTCCATACCATATGACATCATGCTCAGCATATAAAGCTGGGGGAAGAAGGAGGAAGGGGGGGACGTTTGCAGTTATGGTGCTTTGTCTTCCCAAGTAACCGTTACGCGTGATGGAGCCCTGCTGTCCTGGAGATGGCTGAACACCTGCCTGCCGATGGGAAGTAGGGAATGAATTCCTTGTTTTGCTTTGCTTGTGTGCGCAGCTTTTGCTTTCCCTATTAAACTGTCTTTATCTCAGCCCACGAGTTTTCTCATTTTTACTCTGCTGATTCTCTCCCAGTTCTCACTGAGGGGGAGTGAGCAAGTGGCTGTGTGGTGCTTAGTTGCCGGCTGGGGTTAAAGCACGACAACATAATACATTATAAATTGAGCAATATGGTAGATGGAAGAAATTATAACCACCTTTTAATTTTGCATCTATGTTCAAAACTGGGGAAGTTGGAAAGAAAGGACAGTATTTTCAAAGCACTTAAGTAAAACAGGAGCTTGCGTCTTAGAATTCACCAAATATCTGAATGGTAATGGAAAGTGTCTGTCTTTCTTGATCCGGTATACAGTGACGGTAGGGCAAATATGCTCCTAACAACTGTGTCCCAGTTAGGTGCCTGAAGCTAGGTGGGATGACTCTGGGCTTTAGGACATACTTATATCCGAGAGTGTTGCAAATACTGGCTCTAACATCAGTCTAAGTCAGAATATCTACATTGGATGGATACTACCTTGTTCTGAAAAACTGCATCTGTTTTGCTAAGCTAATCAGGCTCATTGAGCAGCAGCACTGATGTGATTACATTGCTTCCAGTTTCAGGTCTGCCTGAGCTTAAACATTTCTGTTACGCAATATAAATAAGCCGCTTGCTCCTGCATGGTGGTGCTGCTTTTTGAGGCTTTGAAAGGTTTAAGACATATTACTCTTGGGGAAAAAAAAAAAAAAAAAAAAAAAAAAAAAAAAAAAAAAAAAAAAAAAGACACAAGAATGAAATTACAAGAATGAAATTAGTCACATGGGATATCTGCTATCCTCCCATTTATTTTGTAGAAAGTACAGGAGGGTTGTATTTTATGAAACTATAATGGATAGGTAATAAAATAGCAGTTGTCTTGTTGCATAACAACTGCCTACTATCACTTGATATGGAAGCAATTCACCCCTTGATGGAGCAGAGTTATCTAGATCATCCTAGCAGTATCTGGCAAAAGCAAAAAGTTTTAGAAGCTTTCTACCATATCTAGTCTAGCTCCTACTTCTACCTGCAGTATTTGGGCTAACTGGTTGGGCACAGCATCCAGCCACTTACAATTCTCCTGGAGCAATCTTGTATTAGCTTCTTTACATGCTTATGGGAAATTACGTGGATGGATGCATCCTAATGGTCAGGTTTTGACTGCTGATTTTGGAAAGAATCAAATCCTGTACTTGTGGCCATGATTGCACAGAAATACCCAACAGGTTGGGCCAGAATGCCTGACTGGAGAAACAAGGCTCATCTTTCACCACGCTCAGTCTGCTAAGACCAAAACTGAAGTAAAGGCTTTGGTTACTTACAATACACCTACAGTCATTTGGGCAAATTGTCCTCTCAAGACTCATTGACCTCATGCCATTTGCAAGCATACACCAGGGATGTGAAGGTTCATTTGGTATAAAAAGAGGTCCTAGCTTTTTAGTCTTGTAGAGGAATAAACACAGAGCCGTAAACCATGTCTGCGTCCTTCTGCAGACCCTTAGCAGCTACCAAGTACAAAAATATAAAGCCAATACTTCTCTACATGTAATTCTTAGCCCTGTTGTGGCTGGAAAGCCACTGATACCTCACTGCCAAATTTGTCCCCCACCACTGTAAGTGCTTAGCTGAGGTAGTTGGTTTGAGAAGGCAGCCATTTAGTTAGAGGGACACAGACACACATGCACGTGCATGCACACACACGTGTCCCAAAAGCTGGTCAACAAGGTTCCCTGTAGGGCTTCTCTCTCTATCAACCATAGTGGGACAATCTCAGGTGATGATGCATCTATCCTAGGTACCTCAGTTAGCTGTCCAAAAATTAGCTGAGTTGTAATGCCACTTCTTTGTTCCTTTGGTCTAAAAAATGCAAAATGTGTTTCTTCAAGGTATTGAAAACCCTAACCTAAATTATACAAAATGCAAAGTATAATTTAGGTGCTGGGCAATGGCTTCCTCTCCTGCCCCTCACTAATGACCACTTCATCTGGCAGTAGAGCAGAAGATTTTTAAAAATAAGCTGGTTGCAGACCAAATAGGGTTGGAGGGACACAACTACACTCTTGAGATTTACAAACATCCAGTGGTCTGTACCTCTGTCCTCTTGGCATATGGCCTCATTCGGTTTTCAAAGATAAAGGATGTTAAAATGGTGTCAAGCTGGAGAGTATATACACATGTAATTTCGGGTGAAGTATATTATGGAAATGTTGTAGTTGTCAAACAATAATGCTTTGTATAGACAGGAAGTTTTCAGCTATATTAAACTAAATATTAAGTTTAATAGAAATCCAAACAACCTCAATCCTTTCTTGTAGGTATGCTTAATAACGTTCATGCAAGAATGCTTAATTACTCATTTTAATGGCTTTTCCTTTTTTTACATGCAGTGTGAGTCACATTGGAAGTGAGAAGAGACTGCCAGGTTGCTCCAAAATCTTCTGAAATAAATATAGGGCATATCTCTCAGTCATTAGCAACTAGTTTTTTCCTTGAGTGATTCAACATCTCCTGAACAACTGTAGCTACATAAACCACTACTCTGAAACTGGTCCCTCTGGAATTATCTTCCTTCATTGATGGACTTTTTTTTTCTAGAGAGGAGAACAGAATGGATGGATGCCAGGATTATTTACAAGCAGTCTAATCTCCCTAACAACTCTCCCAAACCATTCATCTGTTTCAGAATATGAAGGATACTCAATTATTCAATGAAAAGGTTAAGCCTGCGGTAAATATGCATAGTCAGTAATGAAATGTACTTCCCCTGGGTATCTTTTTAAAAGGATGCAGACTGACAGATGTTTACCACATCCTTTCCGGATATGTTTTCTGAGGTTTTAGTTTGTGACACTGCTTATGCTTATTTTCAAAATGCAGTTCTTTGACTTCATTGCTTTACTGAAATTGTAACTGGGTGACAGTGAAGTAAGTCAGCCATGAAAATCCACGTACATCCACGCCGAGGCAATACTTCTCATAACATTTCTGTGTAAGTGTGAGTACCCTGCTGCACGAGAAGGGTAAGGGAACAGCCCACCTAACTCTGTGGCCCCCAAGCTTGCATACATCCTTACATCCATCCGTCTCTTTGCTTTCATTGTCACAGTTTTTCTGCTATGTATTTTGCACATAGCCATCAATATACATTATGATAGATACATAGGAGCTTGTAACTGTACTGCTGTTGACATATTTGGCTCTGGTGCTTGGATAGGAGCTGGTTTTTGTCTTCAGTAATGGCTGCAGGTTTGTTCTGTTAATAAAAACTTTTGCTGAAACTGTGGGACTCTAAATTGATAAATGACTTGGCTAAAGATAGCCCCTACCTTTAACCAAGACTATTTCCAGCAACGTCTTGCCTTCAGTGTCAATATTTTTGATGAATAAATGCTAACACATCATACTATGTCAGTGGAGAGGCCACAGAGAGGTTTCACTGCAGGACTGAGGACACCAACGTGCACAGTGTTGGTGTCTCCGCTGTGGAAAAGTGCAATGTCCCAGTGCCCTCGTAGCGCAGAGCAGAGGACACACAGGGACTAGCTCTGAGTGTCAGAGCACTGCTGTGGGCTCTCAGCAGAGAGCTAACAGTGATTTGCAAATCTTGCTCCTTTTGCTATGCTTGTGGAGCGTGTGGGGGCCTGTGGGAGCAATGACATTTCAAGCGCTTGCATCCAGAGGCCACACGTCCGTGGACTTTTCTCCAGACTGTGGGGCTGGATCGAGCAGCTCCTGCTTGCTGCCCCCTCCTTGCTAGTCCTTGCCTGCTCCCTCCCTCCACAGCATGGCCCAGCAGCCACACCAGTGCACACGTTTGGCTGGTTGGGGGGTTAACCCCACTGTGGAAATAATTTAGATAAAAAAGCAAGTGGCAAAAAAATGAGTTATTTTTAATACAATAATTTTCCTGAGACAGTGCCCTGAGAGCTGAACTGTGCTTTGGATCATTTTCCCCGTGAATCAGAAGGCCATCGTTTGGGCAGGAGATGGCTTTGGCCAGCTGTGCCTGAAGTATTTGAATAAGCCTCATGGATAGAGAGGGGTGAGGGGTGTTTAGCCAGAAGCAAAAGGTTAAAAATAACACCTTGACTGAATTATGTTTGTACAGATCATTTAGGGGCAGGAAGGACAGATTGAAAGAGGAATGCAATGTCAGGGAAGTTTGCATAACAGCTAAATATTCCCTATATCTGATTCGTCTCTTCACAGGCACAGAGAACAAGAGCGTGCATAAAAAAAGCACTAGGTTCAGGTAAATGCCTTGAGAAGCAGAGGGTTGGAGTCTCCTGGAGCTGATCTGAAGTATAGATAGATAGAATTATGTTTTTGTTTCTTTTTACTGACCTTTAAAGCTTTTGTAACTGTTGTCTGTATTTTGACTATGTAAGTATATTTATTACTTTTTACTGTGTCTGAGGTTTCTGTTAATGCTGGTTTCTAAGCGATAAATACCATTATTGATCCATCCCCATGTTTTAAAACTGGACTCCGGAGCCACCTGCCTGCTTCCCAGTGCTCCGATATGGTTTTCAAGCATAAAAGGAAACACAGCACTCCTCCACTGAGCTGCATGGGAGTTGGCAATGCCGAGATCTCAGAATGCAGAAGTGCTACAAGTGTCTTTGGGTGACTAATGTTAGCCAGGAGCACCCTGACCTACAGCAGGACACTGGGAAGAATGGCTGAAGCCCAAGGGCTCCCACAGGTCTGCAAATTAGACCCTGCTCTCCCCGTCCACTCTCCTGAGCTCTCATGGACTGAGAGCAAATTTGCAATATTGTGTCTGATTGCCAATGTACACGGGGGCAAGCAAGGTCTGGAGTTAGTGGGAATGGATGTGAGACCCCTTAGTCTTCCCAGAAATCCATCACAAGGAAGAAAAGAAAAATAAGGGAGGAAGTTTATAAGTAATTCAAGCTAATCCTCAGTCTGTGGGTTTGGAAAGTTGGGTGGTTTAGGGAGACTTTTTTAGAGTGCTTTCATTTAAGTAACACCTCATTTGCTGCCTTAACATTTGCAAGTATTTGCTCTGAGGGCTGGTCACCGAGTTCTTTGGTTTCATCTGTTGCACACTAACAAAATGAAATGCTTTTAATACTCATTAAATTCCCATACAAAGAGGAACAGTTCAATTAGACAATCATGTCAAAATGTTGATGATTTTTCTGATTTCCTGTGGAATCTTTCAGTGGGAAAATGTCTTTCTCACAGCATTTCAAGGATATTAACTGCCTTTGTTGTGGAGGGAAGAACTTATTATATGTGGTTGGTTTTTTATTGTCCTATTGTATTCTTATCATTACTTTATGTTGCAGTAATGCCCGAAGACTCCAAGCAAACTGAGGATGCCATTGTGCTAGGAAAAAAAGGGGCCCAGCCTTTGGCCTGAAAGGCTGGTGAACCAGGTTTTGTTTGCTTTCTTCCATCTTACAGAAAAATAGGTCTTCGAGAGCTCAGCTTCAGTGTTGCTGATAAATGCAAGCAGTCTGGACAGCTTGTAAGCAGAGGCCTGTCAGTTACAATGAACTACAGTATGCATTGCTCCTCAGCTGTGGGATAGTCCAGAAAGACCTAAAATACATGTATAACTAGAATTTCCTATAGATCTACAGCTAATACAAATGCCCAGATATTGTGATGAGTATGTAAGGAGCACATACCTAGGAGGAGAGATAAGCCGAGAGGTATTTAAATGCACGCTATTGGCTTTTTTTTCCCAGTGAAAACTATGCAACATGAAATTGGACTCCATTTTACAATAAGGCTGAGGTCAAAGGAATTACACTGTTGCAAAAGAGCAGGATGTGGTTCACAGGCAAAAGGAGAAATCTATGCAAATACAGAGAATATTACATAAGAAAGAGGAACAAAGTTGAATGGGTTACACGCCTGAAATTTACCATGATCTTACTCTCTTTTTAATGGGTGACATGCCATGCCATCTAAATTTTCTCATTTCTTGGGGGAACATACAGATGGACATTTACACAAAAGCAGTGCTGCTGCATGAGAGGTTAAAACAGCCTTGCAACTGCAGCAATGGAAAGCACCATCGTAATGCATCAAATTAAAGATGAGAGGAAATTGTCCTATGAGTGGACCCTGACCAAAACGAGAAGTTGCTAGCTTCCTTTTGCTCACAGCACATGGGAAAGCAGCAGAACTCCCTTAAATAGATATTATATGCTGGCAGTGGAAGACTTACAGAACTGGAAGCTTTACTTAAATCAGCAAGAAAAAGATATGGGGTGGGGTGGGGGGGAAGCTAATGTGTTATCTGCTGTGGAGAAAATTTCTTGAAGTAACGGAGTGCTGCATCACCATGTATCACAAAGTATACAAATGGAGAAGAACATACTAACCAAGCAGTGCTCAGCTGGAAACTCTGTTTGTTCGCCCTTCACAGTGTCACGTCCCACCTCTGAGAAGGGGAGAGTGACTAAGATTCGCAAATCCCCTCGGTGTGGATTAAGGTGAGATAAACACTTAAGGTCCGTACATAAACATCAACTTTAATGGAACAAACGTTCTGTAAACATTGACCCTCTCACAATTATATCCACCTAAGCTAGGCGCTTAGTGGATATGAGAAGGCTTTATGAGAAGTTGAGGTAGACCTTGTGTTACGTAGCAGCTTTAAAAGGGGAGAGAGAGAGAATGCTAGAGAAGGAGGGAGAGAGAGCTAGAGAGGGGGGAGAGAGGGATAGGGAGATCACCAATCCTGGATCCAGCGTCAGACCTGCCAACGCGGGGTGTCGGTGTGGAGAGCACCCCAGGAGGTTCGTACATGCCCCTATTTATTGGCCCCAGTCCAAGACTTCTGGAACCTTCTCTCACCCCAGTTCCAGGAGTGGTTGAGACACCAGCCAGTCAAGGGAAGTGGCACTAGGCCCCTCCCCGTGGCTGGCTTCTGGAGCCTTCTCTTGGGGCATTGTCCGGGCTCACCGCACAGTCACTTGGGCCTCGTCCCTTACACACGGACACTAGCTGCATCTTCACAGATATAATAACCCCGTGTCCCGACTTGACTGCTGGGTTTTCAAGGCCCAGGATCAAATTTGAGGGGTCACTAATAAAAGACTAGTTCAAGCTCTCACCCAGACGTTTAGGAAAATTAAACTAAACTACTTGCTGCCTAGTTAATTAATTTTCCCCATTTACAAAGAAGATTCAATTGCCTTGCCGAACAGTATTTTACTAAAAATTTTGAGGCCAAAGTAGCAGGAAGGTGAAGGAATGAATACAGCAACAGTGGATTATTCCTCACCGAAAGTACAGCTGTAGCTGTTGCTAGTCCTGCTCTCCCCTCTGGTTCTTGCTGAGGCATCGGCCCGTCAGTGTCCAGAGAAGCAGCCCCTGAACCCCGCACAATGCCAGTGGCCAGGACAGGAGGCCCTGCCCCAGACGCTGCCCCACGCACCGCCCACATGCCACCGGTCTCCTTGCTCAGCTGTCCCGCTCAGGTGCTTTAGCAGCATCTTTCTTTGTCCAACTATTTCAGCTCTTCCAGAAAACTCCCCATAGCAGTGAGTCTCTTTCTCTTTTCAGCCCTCTGAAGACTCCTAAATGGATTTTCTTCTCCTTTGGTTTTTCTTCTAGGTTTTAGCCTGTGAGCCTCAAGGCAAGGAGCTCTTCCCTGGAGAGGGGAACCGCTAACATGGAGCACACCCACACATCTGCTGGTGGCCCAGGTTTCTGACCGTGGCTGCTGTAAACTTCCCACCACTCTGTGATGCACATCCCTGCTTTTTCTTTGCTAGAAGTGCCTCCCACCTCAGCAGCTTCTGTAAAATAAACATGCTTTGGGTCTGGCTGTTGGTTCCTTTCAGCCATGTCTGTCTCTCTCTGCCAGATGTGGACGGAGAGGTCAACTCCTCCGAGGCACGCTGGTGGGCAGAGGAGGAGGGAGTGAGAGAACGAGCTCTTTTCTCTTTTAGACCTACATAAGCTTTTTTTTTTTGCTGAAGTTTTAAAGAGTCTGAAATGCTTAAAAAGTTTGAAAAATAATTAAACATTTCTTCTTCTTTTGAATATTCAACTTGTAAATATCATGTTGATTCAGACCGGAAAGTCACGTGAGCCAGGATTTGCAGGCAAAGATAAGGAGACCTCAGGCAAAGCATCTGTGCATGGCCCGAAGTAGCAGAAACTTCCATCCAGTTGCTTTGCCTCAGATTAAATCTATACAAAACAAACTTTACAAACATGCGTGCAACCACAGCATTACTACCAGTTTGGCTACAAACGTCTTCTATTCCTGAGAGTATTAGCAGAGGAAGTTTCCCTGGGATCAACAGCTGAGGTAGCTGGGACTGAAAAGTAAGTACAGGGAAAGCATAGGTGGTAGGGGGGAAATACAGCAATGTGTCCCAGCTTTTAAAAGAAAACAGAAAATGAGGACCACCGGGTTTGCTGCTCCTCACAGGGCCTGGGAGAGTTGGACTTTGTTTAAATACAAAAACATGGGAAATTTAGAAAGGGACTGGTTTGGCTGGAGTGGCTAAACCTGAAGCCCCATTATGCTGAACCACAAATGGCTGGGATGCCAGTTATTTTATGGCTGCCCCAGGCAAATCAGCTGCTGTATCTCATTTCACTGTAGTGGTGCCACAACAGTTCAAAGGTTGTCCATGTTTTCCTCGTATTCAGATTTCATCTGTGGAGCAGCAGCTTAGTAAATATATGGATATTTATTTAAGTCTCAGCTTTCTCAGCCATGGCTTAGCTTGACAAAAACCAAGCAGTTGGAGCCATGAGTTAAAAGCTTGTGGTTTATTTATGTCACTTAAACTACCAGGAGACTTGGGACAGGGAGGTTAAAAAGTCCAGGCTGGTGTTTCCTAAAAAGCCAGGAACACAGGAACACCCAGCCCTATTTTAAGATAAAGGGGTAAAGGCTGTCTGGAGGAGAAAGGTTGTTTTCAAGTTGTTGACGTATTAGAAGTTGCTGTGCTGCAGGGAGATAACTGTAATGTAGTGACTTCTCCATGGATATTTCCCCTGACACCAAGTCAGGGAGGCTGTTCCTGTCATAGTCTCCATTAAGGGTGAGCTTGGGGGCATTTTGATGTTACCAACCTTTGCAATTGTACTGAAGTTCCCACTGTTAATGGTGATTTTTTGGTGAAAGTCTTAGCTCTGTCAGTCAGCTTACTATAGGGTCTTTCCAGATCTAGCTTTTAAAAAATCATAGTTTTAACCCATATAGTTACTCAGTATTCAATCAAAGTGCATGTGAAATATTAAAGAATGGCAGGAAAATAAAAGCAGCACAACATTCATTATGCTTTTCAAAACCCACACATTTTAAAGCTAATCTCTGGGTTATTCTGGGCATGACTCATGATTTCTGTATGTCTGGGGTTAGCTATAGCACATCCTGATTTACTGCTTTCTCTGAATCTGTGTACCTACACTAGGCTACATCTAGGCCAGCTGGTTAACATCATGGTGGGAATAGCACCCACGACTATATAATTTTGTGGGCGTGTGCTGTGCTCCTCACTGTGCTCCCTGGACTGTATAAGCTCTGCATTTTGCGTGGGTGTCCAGAGCAGCTCACAGGGGCCAAAATAAAAATAAGAAAGAAGGATATTTCCCACTAATGCACCCTCTTGCAGTGAGCATCTGGGACAGAGTGGATTTGTACATCTCTGGTTGTACAACTCGGGAGCCATTTGTTCAAAACCCCCGTGGCGGCAGGGAGACCCTCATTTCCTCACCTGAACAATATTCCTTCCTGGTCTGTGCCGACCCAGGGTCAACGGCTTCCCCGGGGCAAGAGCTGTGCCTGTCTGTTTGGTGGATCCCTCCTCCCCTCCACACTAGCTCAAGTGGCAAGTAAGCTTGGTCCACCTCTGGGCAGCCACATTTCTGTAAAAATGCAATCCCTCCTCCCGGGAGAGCTGCTCCAGGACGGTGGCTGGAGACAGGAATTGGGCACTAATTGCATCCTGCCTACACATTGTTGTGGTGCTAGCCTGCTTTCCTCTTATTTAGAGTGTAAAGCACTTCAGTTTTCCCTGGGTAAAAAGTCGCTGCTTAAACATTAGCTATGGTCCCTTGGAAGATGTTTCTGCCAAAAAAAATTTCCTCCATAAACACTAACATCTGCTGGTCCCAGGAGTCAGGTCCATCCTTAGAGCAGATACTGCCAGCAGTCCCCAGAGGAGAGGGGCGAGCATCCCGCAGCGCCTGGGTACGAGGAGCATGCCCCGCTGCCCCCCGCTGCCCCAGGGATGGGGTCTTGCATTGAAATGCTTGATGTTTGATCACCCAAGATTAAGTGAGCCAAAAATAAAGCTTCATGCTGTGTCCCATGCTTCACACAGCAGCCTCCCTTGCTGCTGCTCGTACCAGCTGTGAGCACGTGCTGTGGGCATGGCCTGGGGCTGTATATCAATGTAATAATCAGGACAGCTAGTTGACCTTGTGTCCTTTGGGTGACACCAGAATCACGCTTAGAAGCTGCAGCAGGGCAGAATGTCTGTTTGTTTTTGAGACTGTAGAAGAAAATGCTGTAGGACTGCAAAATGCATTTTTCCAGCAGGAACCAAGCTATAATATGGATGTGTCAATAAAGTATTGAAAGGCTAGGTTCAGCTCTCGCTAATTAGTTAGACCAAAAAGTTTCTGTTGATCATTAAGTACCTTAACAGATAGTCGTATGCTTGGGAGGGGGGATCCTTGGTGGGGGGGGTCCTAAGGTAAGAGTGTAATTTCACAAGACAGGCAGTGGGGAGAGGCAGAGACCTCTACTAAGTGTTGAGACCAAGAAGAGATATGAAGAGCTGATATCCCCTTGGGATGTAGTCTGGGGGAGGAGTGGGTCCTTTGGTACCTACAGCAGCAGGCCCTGGGTATGTCCAACAAAAAAGTTGGTGGCAGAGCCCCAACCTCTTCAGCACCCAGTATTTTCTGCTTTGAGCAGGTTATTGGCTGAATCAGTCTAACATAGCCACTAACAATATATGTTTCAGTTACCTCCTACAAGGATATTGGCATTCTTTTTTTCAGAAAATTAGAATCAAAGGGCTAGCATAATGGACCTTATTCTCCATGGGATTTGAGAAAATGTGTTGGGGAATTTCTCAGTGAAAGAATCTGATCTGAGCTGATTATCCTCAGTGTCACCGCTGGTGCTACTTGAACTGCTTACAAAACTGAACTCCAAATGACACGTTTGTAATGGAAATCATCTCTGCCCTGATACACTTGTGAATTATGGCAGTAATTTGGGCATAGCGGGGTGCAGCAAGGGAGTGCAGTGGCAGACACAACCACCCTCTGTCCTCAGGTTTGTGGATCCTTCAGCACTGAGTTGTGACTGGGAACAGTTTCAGCCAAGAAGGTCACAAGAAAACATCTACGCAAGCTTGGCTGGAAATCCAGCTTCAGCAAGTCTTCCTGTGGTTGACTCCAAGTTCAAGACAAGTGCTCACTTGCCAGTCTTTAGGACTTCCCATCAGCACTGCTCTCTGCTCTCTTTTCCTGCAGAGCTAATTTGGGTTTGCTAATAATTCTCCCATATAAAGCCCTTCTGAAAGCTCAATGCACCCTCACTTCTACAGCAAGCAAGGGGCAATACCTGCAGTCAAGGGAAGTTTTTTCATAGTTCTAACACAGAGGCAGAAAATTCATATAACTTCTGGTCTACTAGCCTTGCATACTTTAGGAAGTGTCTTCATAGTCTTCCAGTATATTTTATTTCATGCTCTCAAACACCCTGTAACCTCATCTGCCTCCTATGTTTATGTTAGCAAACACTCAGGGGTTCTTCAGCCTCCAGGCCTATCAGGATACCTCAAGGTTTATAGAGCAATTAATGGCCTTTATGAAATACATGACGAAATATTGAGTTTTACTGAAACACAGTAAAACCTTTATTCATAAGAAAATGACCAAGTATTATATAACTGACCAAACACAGTTGGTCCAATGCCATTTTTCTGTACTTCATAAAGAGTTATTCTCCACCCTTTCAGACCCTGAGTACAGCTTGTGACCTGTTTTTTTCTCTGATTTATTGTTCCTTAAGCCCAGTTCTCTCAAGGAGACACATAGGAGAAGAGAACAGCCACCTGCCATCAGTGAAAGCATTAAGAACAAGAGTAACTAAGATGTGTCTTGGGACTCGTGAGAGCTGGAGAGAGGCCAGCTGTGGACAGAGGGACTGTGTGAACTTGAACATCAACCCATGCTCTTTTTTTTTGTTGTTGTTGTTTTTAAGGGAATGTGGGCTAAGGTTTGGAAATACAAGAGAAAATGCATTTTGGTCTGAAGTAGAAGGGTTTTGGGAATGACAGAGTAGGTTGAATTTATTTGGGAGTGCTAGGTTTCTTTTTATGTACTGCATTTCAGAGAGATGTAGGGGAGAATAAAATATGTAATTCCAACCAAAACAAATGGTGAATAGGAAGATGTTCACAAATTCAGATGGTCTGGGTAGAAGAGATTTGACAAGGCATTATGAAGAAGGGAGAAGCATGGAAGTGAGAAAGGCACAAAGTTTCAAAGGTAGAGAAAAATTTTTCAAAACTTCTGGAAAAACATGTTTGGCACTAAATAAAGGCTGGACAAAGGACGTTTGGGTCAGATTTCTCTTAAGGAGGCAGGAAGCCATCAGTTGGAAAGCTGTTCCTGGATGTTGGGTCCCCTGTGTGCCCTGGAAAGTATGAATTTGTTTATTCTTGTAAATAGAGGGGGGTTTTTGTGTCCAAAAATGCCATGTCCTTTCACCAATTTTTCTTTCTAACTAAAATAAGTTCCAAACCTCCAAATGCTGAGATAGTCAGGGAAGTCAAAAGAAGTAACATTAATGTTTCACAATAATTGGACTGCAGCTAAGAGGGGGGAAAAAAAGTATTGGATGGATGACAGCAGGGAGGGAAAGCATGTATAGGGAACTGATGCCTTGGACACCTTCTCTCCCCCTCTCCACATAGTGTATGTTTGCATGCAGGTGCCGTGTGCCAGCCTGGGGCACAGATCCTGACTCCAGCCATGGCCCAAGCCAAGGGCTGCCAGCTGTGCTGTGACAAGGCAAGACTAACTAACATAGACATGCCATGCAGTGAGGATATTTTGGCTGAGGGGTACTGACAGAGGAGGCTGTCACTGGTTATACCAGTTTGCTACTTCTGGTTCTCTTGGGTGATTTGAAAAGAAGTTACTGAAACCTTACAGCTCAGCCTGCACCGTTTCCCAAAGCAGGGTTTATCTGTGCTTGCCTGGCTGGTTCCTGGATATGGTTTGCCTCAATCGATGTTGACTCAGATCATTCAGCCTTGGGTCAGCCAATTCAGTTCACAACTGTGTTCAAACAGTGATATTATGTACTGTTCTCCAGACCTTAGTATCTCCTTGTTAGCCCTTATCTAAGGCTTGTGCGTAGTCTACAGAAATGGAAATATCAACAGCCTAACACTTTAAGAAAGACCTTGGTTTCAATAATTCCAATTTAAATTCAGGCTCATTTTGGCTTCTGGTACCACTTCTTGATGACAGCTTTTCTCCCATTTAGAAAAATGATGTCAAAAATCTCTACTTCCATGTAAAGAACAATACATTAACTTGGCCCCTCCTGACAAACTTTTTTACTGTTCCATAAACTATTTTCTACTTCTTTCGTTTCCACATACTACCACATTATTCTGTTTTCATTTGCTACTCCCATTACTCAGTTTAACCCTTCTCTGTTGTGCAGCCTCATTTGGAAGGTTTTGTTTTGTAAGACCAGTGTGATGCAGGTAGGAAATTCCTGTGCAGGTGCCATTAATAGATGTTTTTAAATGTTGCCCATCTGATGCATGAAATATTGCATTTAGTTTTCATGACAGCTAAAAAGGGAGAAAACACCATGAGGCAGAACAATGGCAGATGCACTAACTCACAGTGGAGGTAAGATGGTAGAAACTATACGTACACCATATCTAAACTGTTTGATATTGCTGCTTCTTAATGCTTGCATCCATATATTAGTCATTGTAGGAAAGATGAGTAGAAGTTGAATGGCTACAATCTCACAGCTTTGAAACAATCACAAACTATTTCCAGAAAGGCATGGCAAAAAATTTCAGCTTTGTGAAAGTCCATGTTGTATTTTTTTTCTTCTTGAAAGCAATCACAAGATTTTTTACAACATGGTGACAGGTACTAGCATTTTCTACTTAAATTGGTATCTGTTTAAAAGAAACCAAACAAAACTGAATGATCCACTTTTTAAAGAGGTTGAATAAAATGTTCTGTGCTACAAAGTCTTTGTGAGGTTTTCACATGCTGGAAGCCTTCTTTGTGAGCGTTTCTCATTTGCAGACATTTGACTGAGAGTTTAATGCAGAAAACTACTTGTTCCTGTGGTACAAACTAATAAAAACACAGTAAGGATTTGATGAAGGAAATTTAGTGATGTTAGCAACAGCGGGCTTGACTCTCCAGTCCTTTTCACTTTATGCAGTTGTCCAGATTACTGCAAAAATGATGCAAACTGTTATTCTCGCTGGCATTATTGTATGCAAACTCAGCACTGGTGACTTAGCACACAGTGATCCAGAATAATATCAAAAGAGTATGCAGGTATTTGCTGGTTTGTAAACAAGGCTGGTAGTTTAGTCTTCACATGGTGTCTAGACAGCAGCAATTAGTAGTAATTAGTAAGTGCATCTGCTGTCTGCTGAGTCCATGGCAGCTCACGTGCTGTGGAAGTTAGGGATCAAAGAGTTTTATTTCAACATCGATACTCCATAAAATAGAGCCCTGCCTTGGATTCCCATATGTTGAGTGCCTGCTTTGCTCTGATGTTCTGGTTTAGAGTTTTTGAGGTGCTCATTCTCCTGCTCAGAAGCCAGCCTGGCAAATAAAAGTGATGCATTAATGGTAAACAATGTAATGTCAAAAGAAGCCTTGAGCTGGGTTCCTGGCATGTAGATAAAATGCCACTTCTAGTTAAGGCCCAGTTCAATAGGTCAGAGCTTCACAAAACATACTCCAAGGCATAAATTCATGCCTCTGTTAGGTACTTGCAATCTGCCTTTACTGGGCTTGACCTGGTAGAAGGCAGTCTTCGTCATGCCATTGTGCCACCATGTAGGTGCTAACTGCACCCTTGCCTTGTCTCAGGGTGGAAGGGAGGTGGGAATCAGTTGCAATATGCTCTGTGTCAGAAATAGTGCAATTAAACAGGACTCTCTATTATTGCTATTGCAGCTTCTCTGCTATCTAAGAACAGCCCTATGTGTGATTCTCTGAGTGGAAAGCCACTGCTAAACATTGTGGAAAATGCTGTTGTCTACTGTTCATGCAAAGAGAAAGGAAGAATGTGAGAAAGAAACTTGTTGTTGGTTGGGTTGTTTTTTTTTCCCCAATTTGCTTTCAGATGCCTGTATATGTGTTTACGCACCCCCATGGGCGTTGCTGCTAGTGGCTCACATACTTCTAATAGCACCTACTTGTAATATAGTTGCTGCCAACCTTACCAGGTAGTTGCAAGATTAAACCAGCCTTAGTCACAAAGCCTGTCAGCTGCGTGACATACAGCTGTATGGCATCACAGTGGTGGAAGGGGGTGGCCAAGAGGCTTAGAAACCTGGGTTTTTCCTTGACACTGACACCTATCTTTGCATTTCTCTCCCCTAAGCCAGGAGTTTATGCTTCCAGGAGCTCCTTTAACACCTGGATATTGTCAGCCCTAGCAAGTAACATTTCTGTCATGTATGAGAGGCAGAAGACCCAAATGTGTTTAAAACCAAACTATTTTAGTAAAGTAATCATGGTCATTCACAAATAGCCAGGACCTCTTTAGTTAGGGAAAACATCCTATACACTAGACTACAGAATGATTGTTTTTCTCTCTCCCTCTTTTTCAGACCTTGTTAATAAATCTTACATGAAGAAGAGAAGAGTGTGGCTGTCCCAGAACTGCCCCGACGCTGGTGCCTTGGCCATGCTCCAGGATGAAGAGCTGTAGCTGCCACATCGCAGGTTTTGTCTCTTTGTGTTCCTGCCACATTGCAACTGTTTGATCAGGAGTGTTTGGTGGGATTTTAGCAAAAACTTCAGCTAGCTATATCTTGTCTCTGACAAATTACTGGTGGCCCAAGAAACTTTTCCAGGGTTTGGGAACATGATTGTTCTTAAACCAAGGACTGAGAGCGTCTCCTT
Organism: Pygoscelis adeliae; assembly: GCF_000699105.1. Classification (NCBI taxonomy): domain Eukaryota; kingdom Metazoa; phylum Chordata; class Aves; order Sphenisciformes; family Spheniscidae; genus Pygoscelis; species Pygoscelis adeliae. Next base: position 484,844 of record NW_008825265.1, read on the forward strand.
GCAGGAAACTTCATCCTATCAGCAGATTGCTCTGTGGAAAACCCAGAGAACTGTGATGCTAAATATAAGAGTACTTCTTAGAAGTAGGTAGAGGAACAAGAAAAAGAGAAAACTGGGTGAAATTTTTCCAAAAAATAAAGGTCTGTTTTATTGCTAATGTTTTGATCAGTCACTCTAATCGGCCTCAGGGAGTATAGTCTCTGAAGCAACTGCAGTCCATAATGTAAATCCATGTTTTAACGTCACAGTTAAAGGGCCTCAATTACATTGAATCTGCAACAAATTTCAGATCCAAAGTGTGATACACATCTGGGGATTCCCAAAGTGTCCAGAAGGGATTTGCTGCTCTTCAAATAAACATCAAGCCAAATCTGTAAGTGTTTTTTTGCTCTCATAGGGTGAAAGAGTCCAGAGAGCCAACCCACAACAGATCAATGCATTCCATGAAAAAAAGAGTCTTTCCATTGTATACAAACTACAGTTTCCTAGCTGATTTAATGGCTAGGCTAATTCTGGGTGCAGAGCAGTAATCCAATCTCAAACTGAGACATGGGTCGTGTGAAACGGTCATGGTCTCCCAGTCTGACATAGATTAAAAAACACTCATCCTGATCTTTGTTGCTACATGAATATCTAAGAGAATTTTTGCATCCAAAAGTATCACCCGATTGTGAAATCTCCTGAAGGATAAATAAACATCTTTCCTCAGTCAAAGAGGCAGAGACAGTCTTCACAAGGAAGTTCTCTAATCTTCATCCTTTTCCTTTGCTTTATACACACAATGATCTGAAGCAGAAAAGGTGCTCAGTGGAGAAGCTGTGCTTTGACTTACATTTACTCACTGAACATGAGAAACGCCCATGTTTTTTACACTGGCAAGGATATATGGAATGAACTTATAATACAAAATGGCACAAGTCAATTTTACCCAAGAGTCAAAGGTTCAGACACAAATAACAGTGATGTAATCTTTTGGAAATATCAAACATTTAAAGGAGGAAATTGCAGCTAGTCCACAATAATAAATCTTCAATTTACCATTTAAAGAAGCAAACACTGTTGAGAAGTACTTGATCTAAGCTGATTGCAACTTTTATTACCAGCTATTCCTTGGAAAATTTCTATAAAACCCATAAGTAAATTCTGTGCAAAATTAACTGCTCAAGTGGTAAACATAAACAAACTCATCAAAATTAAAAGTGGAAGGGCATTCTTCAATATTTTGTCAAATAATTAGCTAACACTGGCAATGCAAACATCCACAGGCTGGAAAACATATGGAGTGGGAACATTATTTTGAGATGTGTGAAATGTGCTGTATAGTCAGTTTAATATTTGTAGCTCTCTTTGTGGCTAATGAGTGATGATGACTCTCTCAATATCTCATGAAATTTAGCCTTATTAGAGGACTTTCCTCCAAACGCAGTTTTGGCAGATTCCCCATTTCCCTACTATCCTGTTTACCTACTATCCTTTTTTTCAAAGATATTATTTACTCAAAGGCCTCTAACTCCCTCTGTGGGACTGGCATACTTGTAACTGGCACCTTTTCTAAGCAGCTAAAAGCATTTCTATCATTCTTGCTTAAAGCATGAAGAAAGACATCTAATTCCACTTCTGCTTTTTTTCCTCTGTGTTACTCCTCTTATTCCAAGTAGTGGGGATGCAGTTCTTTGCTTCTCCTGATCTGGTACCTTTGGAGACAGCTGGAGCTGTGCACACAATGTCTTGACACAGATCTTCAGTAGCTGAATATACCCTGCCTTTGTCTCAGTCAATAAATACAACACAACTTTGGCTGTTGGCAAGATTTGCTTTGCACTGGTCTCATCCACAAAGGTATTCTTGCGGCCCCTTTTTGGTTGGATGTTGATAGTATTCTTCATTTTGTATACTTGTGTTCTACCATTGCCTTCCAAATAAAATTGACCCACGTCCTTATCACCTGGTGCAGTCTGAGTTTCTTTCCCCAGCACCACCAGCATCTCTTTATTTTCTGTCCCACACCACATACTGGCACTCTACATGCTTTGAAACCATAACATGGTGCAAAATAAGTGGCTGCTCCAAATATGCTTTGCTTTGTGGCTTCCCACTTTGCAAAGACTAACCATGGGGCTGAGGCTTGCATCCCATCATATGCAGGTGCAGTAGGAAGGGGTATTCCCTGCCCACAATGGGTATTGCGTGGCCAGAGTCACCCCACGTCCTGAGTGGTTTATCTGTAATTGATGGCAGCTGCTTTTGCAAGGACTTTTGTCTGCTTATACCTTATAAAAATTCTCTGACCATTAATGAGAAGACTTATGCTTTCTCTGTGCTATTTTCATTATTTAGCTTTATGAGGCTATTCTTTCTCAGACTCAGGGGGTCCCACATCTTATCATTCCATAAAAGAGTAGTAACTGTTTTTACAGCCTATAAAAGTTAGCATTTCAGTGTGCAGACACATCGCTGTTTGTAGTCTCTGTCAATTTATGTTTCCCGTGTGCGTCACTTTGTTGCTGCAAAGCAGAAAAGGGAGAAGAGATGTATAGCAGCATTAATTTCTTAATAAGGCTCTACTTAGTGGGCTGTAAAATATGCATGTAGTGAAGCTTGATCTTTGATTTATGACAGGCCCCAGCACTGTTCATATTGCTCCAGAAGCAGTAAGGAGAACGGTTTTCAATTCTTTTTCTTTGGAAAGCTGGGGCAAAACTCCCTATGCGAACATATGTCCCAAGCCCATCCTTTCCCTCAAATTTGATATGCATAGTAGAAAAACAACCCCCCACGATCTGGGTCTAGCTTGAGGGGTTTTATCTGATGCCAGTTTATAGTTCATATTTGGCAGTCCTAGGAGATTTCAGAAAAGATTTCTAGGAATCTGGAACTGCTACAGTTCAGATTGCTTAAAGAAAATCCATTCCTTAACTGACATCAGGGATGATCACTGAGTGTAAGGAGGCCGTAAACTGTTATAGCTATGCAGTCCTCATCCTAGGGCTGCTTTTTTCGCCTAGTTTCTAACTGTGCAGTTGGCTTGTTACACACAGCTGCTGGGAGAGTCTGGGACACAGTTTTCATGGATTCAGGATATGTTGCCTCATTTATAAAGGAAAAAAAAATATGACTAGGAGTTTAATATCCCTCTGATGAAAAGGAGTGAAAAACCTAAAGATTCCTACCCCTCTGTGGAAGCACTCTATTTTATGCCTTTTTTTCTCAGTCACTTACCCATCCCAGCACCTCCTCCAGCTCAAGGCGATGTGTGAGAAATAGGAAATAGGGTAAGGGAATAATACACTGCCATTGCTGCACACTCTGACACCCAATGTCTCAACAAATTATTACTCCTGTTAGACCTGTAGGTTAGGAAGGAGCACCACAGAAGTCTGTTCTGAACTGGGGACATCGCCTGGCTTTAGCCTTACAAAATTAACATCAAAGTTACCCACATACCGAATGAAGTCACTTCACTCCCTGCTCTGCCTTTTTATCAGGTTCCACCATTATGTGCATGGGGAATGGTACATCTCAGCTAGCTCCCTGTCCACTTTATCTTCCTCATTGCCCAACATTCAGCTGCAATTAGAAATCTAATTAATTTCTGCTTGTTTTCTAGGTTTTAAATGTTTACTACTACATTTTCAGGCCTGTGCCTCCAGTCTGACTGTGACAAATTTTCGGGGATTAGCATCTCCCATTTCCATGCAAAGTCTTCTATAGCTTCTATAAAAATATCCCATTTAAAGGTGATGTGGAGAGTTTTATTTAGTGGGTAAAGAAAGGGATGGAGTTTCTCAGGTTTTCAGTTCAGTTGTGCTTGGAATGAAAGAAATTCACCTTGGTGCAATACTAGTGCATTATTCAATTTACTCCAAAATTGCTCTGTTTCTGTGTTGCTGTACCTATTTCTACTTCCATTTCTCCTGTTGCAAAAGCATTATAGTAATGTTTATCTAATTGTAACTCACATGAATTCATGAACATTTGTGAAATATCTCCAAAACTCTCTGGATGTCAAAGGTGGTAGAAACATCCCATTTTGAAAGTTTAACTTTTTAATGAAGTTGCTCAAGTGACTATTTAGGGCAATTGAAATAAGAGTGAGACTATGGAAACAGAACTCTGATGGAATAATTTTTTAATAAGACCTATGCTTTTCCTGTTGCACAGAATTGCTATGAAAATCCTGATAATGAGTGCTACTTTGCAAAAAAACCCCATATGTGAATGTAACATTAATCAGGACATCTGAGAAAGGCCACAGGAAAGTGGTTAAAAATCCAAGGTCAACAGAAAGGAAAGCAAATGCGAAGTTTAACCCAGGACTTCAGTGATGAGTAGGAGTGCATCTTAGTACAAAGTGCTGCTACTGTTTCCTTTGTGACCTTTTCTAGTTGTTGTCATGACTGCATTAGCTGCCACTTTACTGAAGTGTTTGTACTCCAAATACAAACATTGCAGTTCTCATCTGGCATTCATTTGTATGAGTCAGGACCGAAGCTTTATGCCTTTGTAAAACCCTTTTGTGGGTTCTGATTCAGACCCAATATGCTTAATATTTCCATAACTCTGCCTGATTGTATATCTTTATGTGCACCGATAGCATCTCATGCTCACTAAGAGTTTCTCTGAAAGCATATGGTCCTTTGTAATTTTGAAATGGCTAAAAGCAGAATGACTTTGCATCTGAGAAATTAAAATATATCCTTAATGCTTCTGAGCAGGATCCTGGATAAGTGAAATGTGCTATGTATGACTGATGGATTTTTCATCTATCTTCTCAGTCTACTTTGTGGGTGCCTTATCCAACAGGGATGCTTCTGAGCAAACTGGCTTTCATCCACCAAACCACTTAAGCTCATACTCATCTCGGGACACGTGAATCTCTCCACTGAGATCTCTGAATAACAAAGGAGCACTGCTCTTTTGAGCCACCAGTCCAGAAACTCTCATGAGGAGAACATGGGAGCATTTCTGGAAAAACAATTAGAAGTAATATTACATCTTGTTACTCCAACTGTTCAGTATTGAAGAACATATCTCAGTATCTCCTGAAGCTGGCAGGAGTTTGGGGAGCTGCCCGGCACATCAGAGAGTTAGGAATTGAGAGGAATTAAATGTTCATTACCGAGTGAAAGTTGTTGGTGTCAGTGTGAATGGTCAGAAATACCCCCTACATGCAAATCCACAGCTTCCAGAAAGGCTCACCATCACTCTTTGGGCCAGCTGTGTTGGGCACTGTCTCTGAGAAAAGGCTGTACCAGCTGGCAGAACCATTTCTGGTAGACCTGATCCCAACACCTTTGTTCAAGCAAAACTTCCCTACATCTGGAGACAGCTTTCCCTGGAGTGACTGGGAGGCTCAGGAGGCAGCTCCTGGCAGCATGCAGGTGTAGCATGTGCATTCCCGTAAGGAGAAAAAAGACGCTGAAATACTTCTCATGTTTCTGCTCAGTCCCATTTCCTCCGTGCTCAGTCTATAAATGCGCACTTGGTTATACTGGATTAACTGTGTTTTTCTGCCTTTGACTGAGCAGCATTAAAAGGCTACCATCCCTTTTCCCCCTGCCCCATAAACACTCGTGGTTCTATCTTCCCCTTAGAGGGCCTATATTGACGAGGATCATTTGTCAAAATCAGTTTGGGAAGAAACTGCACCTACTCTTAGCCATGTAATGAATAGTCTCTGGAGAATGGACAGTGAATGAGAGGGAAGAAGGAGAGGAGATGACTTTTTAGCCTGGGTTTCCTGCACTCAGGTCAGAGCCTGCCATGTCTTGCACTGATTTAGAAGGCAGGTCTTCAGGTACTTGGCCGTATTCTGGAAGGCTGTAGGACAATAACAATTCAGTCTCCACCAGAAGCTCAGAAAACCTGAAAAAAATAAAAGTGTGTCTTGAAACTACATTTGGAAAACAGCTTTTGATATGTAGAGAGAAGCTGCTTTAAATGAAAGGCTTGTAGATGGGAGGACTTCTTCTGCAGGTGCCTCAGAGTGTTCAACCCAGACAATGAGACTTTGTCGTATTAATTACTGAATAGATGGTAACACTCTTTTGCGAACAGAAATGGATAGCTACCTCCAGGAATTTTACTCAGCAGAATACCATTGTTTTAAAGGGGGTCTTTTTTCTTTTTCTGATCTGTGAGAGAAATATACTTTGTGTCAGTGTAGTCTGAAACTTGTAGATGCCAATGATAAAAAAGACCTGTTAGACTACTTATGGTCCAGGCCCTCAAGGTCCTCTTGGGAGCATTACCCACAGCCTATATTCCAACATGCTCCCAATCCATTTTTAAGTGATTCATTGATGTTCTTCCCCTACCCTTGAGATAATTTTCTACCCCAGTCTAACAGATCTTACTATTAGTAACTTTTTTTGGTTTTTAGCAACTCAGTATTCTGCTGTCTTTTCCATCAAATTCCTCTTAATAACCCTATGACTAAAGAAAAAATGGGATCTCGGTTGATGAGCTAAGTTGGAGTCCCAGCACAGAGGCAGGACGAATCATACCTAGATGGACCACAAGTAATGCTTCTCTGATCACCTCTTAAAAATACTCAATGGTGTTTTTTTAAAGGGGAATAAGGTAGGTGGAAACGCCCCCATCCTGCAGCAGGCTGTGTGGCTGGGTCAAGAACTGGGACATGAAAGGTCCTGACATCCCCCTTGCTATGGTGCTGGGAATGATTTTGTTCTCAGGGCTGCAGCTTGACAGGAAGAGACAGGGAAAATCTAGTGTCCTGACAAAACTTCAGGAAAAAAAAACATCCTTATATTTTGTCAGAGTGCCAAGGCGGCCCCTGTGCTCTGGGACTATTAAGCCAAGCTGGACATCTGGGATGGGGATTCATCTGACGGAATGAGGGTGACTACATTGGAGTTAGTCACTCCAGACTTTCTTCAGAGCCCACGGGGAGAAAAGGGTATTTCCAGGGCATGATTCATCTTATTCTAAAGTAGCTGTCTAAAACCAGATTACATTAATTGTGCCCCAAATATGCCCAGGTTTCTCTGCTGAACTAGTTAGCTCATTCCCATGTTCTACCATCCTGACACCAGAAAAAATTATAACATCTATTATAAATACCTACTGTAACAATTCAAATTTACTTCTTGCCTTCCCCCATGGTCACAAGAGAACAGTAGGTCACCAGACTCTCAACAGCAAACCTTTAAGTATCAGACAACTCTTATCATGTCCCTCTGTCTTCTAGACGAAATAAACATTTTTTTTCCCCCAATCTTTCCTCACAGGACAGGTTTCTTAATTCCTTATTACTCCCACTGTTTTCTCCAGACTTTCTCCAGCTTGCCTTCAACATTTAATATATTCTATACTGTTTTAATAACTCAGGCTAAACAATATCTCTTGTTGTTCACACCTCAGCCTCTATTTCAGTTATCTCCTGTTAGTCTCATACCATAAACATTAAGTCTTTATTAATATCGAGTCTCAAAATATATTTTGAGATATGTGAATCTCTGGTCTTTCCTCATGAATCTATATTCATACAAGACTTCAAAAATGAAGCCAAACTGAAAAACTCAATTATTCCTTCCTGTGCTTGGCATTTACACAGTTGTGGTGCTGACACTGCCAGTCCAGCAAAGAGGAGGCAAAATAATAACATTACCAGCAGTGGTTTCAACTCCAGATACCTTCCAGGATATTGGCTGCACTTGGGTTTGAATTTACATCTCAGCAGGAGACAGATTTACATTTCAACCATTAGATCTCTGTGCGAAACTTCTCTCCTACTCCCTGTGCCTCTGTGATTTTTCTAGCTTGTTGTTAATGAATACACATAGATTCAATGCTAGTGGTAACAAATGAAGACACAGGGAGCTGCAGCATAATGAGAAGCAGGAAGCAGTTCCACACAATTTCCGTGAATGAAAATGTATGTGGGTGTTCATATTTCTCAGCTGGAGCAGAAAACCATGGAGCTCAGTAAAAATAAATGTTGCTGGATTATCCCTCCTAAAAACCTCCTTCTGAGAACAGACACTAGCCAGAAAAGCCCTCAGAAATATCCAGGCATGGATCAAGGTTACATTGCTCTTCTGTTCTGCATAGCCATGGTGTTGATTTCAATGGGATCAAGGCTCTGAAAGAGCTTTAGAGATATGGACGAAGGGGTGAGTCATGTGCTGGGCATTACTCGCTCACCTTACTTACCTCTTGTGTGGGGCTACAAAGGGGAGAAAAACATTTACTCATTTCTGTAAAACTATCCTGGATCACAGGTAGTTCTTTGCTTTATTTTAAATTGAGGTTGTTTTTCTTTGAAGTGAACATGGGTGTTTTTTTGTGGTTCGATCTTAGTGTTTCTCATAGGTGCTGTTCACCAGTCCAAAAACAGTCTACTTTTTAACTGCCACTGCCCTGAATAAGCTCACCCTGGGGACCAATGTAGAATATGGCACCAAAATGCAGTGCAAAAAAAAAGTGAGCTTTTAATTTTTATGTCTGTGGCCCATACCACATCACATCTGACATGAGAAACATTAACCAGCAAGAACTTGTGCAGGCAAGGCTGAAACATCAAAACAGGCTGTCAGATGGTGCCCAGAGCTTCCTGGGCTTGTCTCATCTCCCGCTATTCAATGCAAATGAGGTCATTACATGTATGGAGATAGTGGTGTGATCCTCCTCGCATCTTAGTCTTCCTTCACGGAGTCAAAATCAGCCAAATGTTTTGAGGGACCTGGTACCCTGAAGGCAACCACCATCTATCTCAGTGCAGCACTTTCAGGGGAGTCACTCACATGTACAGGCCTGTGGGCTAAATCGTCCTTTCTGTCTCAGTAAGGAACACAGCACAGCCAGCAAAAGTGAGTAAGGAGACGTTTGATCCCTGAGAAATAAGCACTCTGCTGCTGACTGGGGAAAAGAAAAAGGGCAGCTAGAAAACAAGAGTGCAGAAAAGAACCCAAGCCAAAAAAAAAAAAAAAAAAAAAAAAAATCAAACAGAAATACAGCAACAAAACCCTGTTCCCTTCTCCCTTCCCCAGCAACAGCAGCAAAGAAACAAAATGGGATGGAAGCAGAGGCAAACAGAAAAGATGCTTTGCCCTAGATTTCTCCTTGCTAGAAACATGGTGCTACAGAGGGCAGTGCCTGGTCTTTGAAACTCTGTTCTCACCATCTTTTGTCACGGCTCTTTTGCTGCTCAGCCTGTTTCTTGTTTATCCTTCTCAAGGCCTAAGCCATGTCTTTTCTTCTCAAGTCCTTGATTCCTATTCTTTTTTCCTTCATACATCCTTGCTTTACTTCTTCGCAGTGTTGACAATTTGTACTGTGATCCGTTCACACAGTTGACACTTAGCAGGGAGGCAGGTTTCCCTATGATGGCCAAGTAGACATTTTCAGGATGCCAGATGGAACCAAAATAGTTAAATGATAACAGAAAAGTTTGAGGATTATTTATATTTTTACTGCCTTTAGCCAAGACTCCATATGTTTCAACATCTGTTGTTTAGTAGACATTACATGCTGCTTGGGCAGTGAGATAAGTTCATCGGTTATATTTGTACTTTAATGAAAGGGCCATGTGTTTTTGTACATATCTTAGAATTCATAGATGCACTTAGTCAATAACAAATCATGTTGGGCCATCTGCTATTTAAAACCTCCAAAACTTCTTTTGGTGAGGTTTTTCTCAGATTTATCACATTCTTTGGAAAAACAAATTTCATCTGCCTAGAGAGGCAGCTTTTTTAATAAAGATTCCTGAAGATTTCCTTAAGTGATGGTTTAAAGCCAAGGGACGTATGGTTGCCATCATAATGGTTATCAATGAATGCTGAGTGATTGGGCGATGGTGAGATGAGCTACTAAAATGTACATGAAAAAGCCCAACTTCCCAGGGCTTTTCCCACCTTGTAGAGATTCACTATTGAATTTGTGTCTGTAACATTCCCAAATTAATTAGAAGATCTCAGGTCTAGGCATCTATGGTGAAGTGCACTATGTAATCATAATTTCTGGGCAAAAATTTATAGGGACACACAGATGCACAACATCTTGAGAAATGCCCAGATGAGCACAGAATTTAACCAGTCTTTCTAACAGTTGCTGTCGATAGTGGTCAGTCTAATTATCTGCTGCAATGATTTGAACTTTAAAAATATAATTTGCCAATGACTGTCAAGTCTTCAGGAAAACACTCACTGATTTCCATGAGTTTTGTAAGGATTAAGCAACAGAATTGATTCTGACACAACTTTAAACCCAACAGCTCTTTTTAAAAGTCTGTCCTTGCAACCTTTAAACTGTCAACGTTTCTGTTTCTCTCTGATTTGTCTTAAGAACTGGAAATATTCCTTCTGTACAAGAGGTGACATAAGCTCCTTTTTTACCATCTTCCTAAAGAAATATGATTGTTTGAAGAGAGAGTACAGAAAAGGTAGGGAAGGGAAGGGAATCTCCCAGTTCTCTCTGTATTTTGATATCCTTTTGTCAGAGCATCATTTTTTATGTTACCTGTCTGTTTGCTATTGCCTCTTTCTAAGTGCATTGAAGGTATGCTTCGTTTGCAGGAATAGTGTTGGAAAAGAATATTTTACAGCTCTTTCTGATTGTAGTTCTTATGCCTTTTTCAACTTTAAACCTTTAGAAAAGGGCATCTCTTCTTCCCTATCTGTTGTTTATGCACCTATGCAAGAAGAAGCTAACATAATTATGTCTATAATTAGACCTGGTTACTTATATGCACATAGATCCAAAATCTGAGTAGCCCATGCTGCTCTGGGCTGCCAGGATCCTTACTCTACTTGCCCGTGCATAACTTCTAATCACAGCCTAACTTTAAAAGAAGACATCTAATTGCATTAACCAAAATGAAATGCTGTTTTGAGGAGCCTAACTGGCTGCTTTTTTTTTTTATATATATACAAAAGATGTAATTGAAATTCAGACATGGTGTTTAATCTGACTTTGGAAAAGTGACAGTTTTTGTTTGCAGCAAATATCACCCTATATTTTTTCCTGAGAAAGTAGAGATTTACAAATTTCGAAAACAAGACAGAAGTTCGGGTGTCTGGAGACTGTCTCTGAGGTACTTGGTAGATGTAAAAATAGTTCCTGTAGTTTCCCAGGATTATGGAGAGAAAACTCCAGCAAGTCAAAGAGCCAAGCACAAGCAGAGAAACAGCACATCCCCCGAAGAGAGGGATCCTGGCCTGAAGAACTGGCACAACAAAATCTGAAGCACTGGGAACTGTTTGATACAATTGCTGTAGGTTTATGAGAAAAACACTTGGGGGGGGGGGGGGGGGTGAGAAGAACTGCAAGACCACGGCTGCTAAGTCCCCTGGGGCAAGAAAGGCGCTATTCAGAGCACTCAAGCAACAGAGTCTGATTTTCCCTGCAGTAGGGCTTATTTTCCTTCATTGACTAGAAGGAGTCGGTAGGGGCTTCTGAACTTCACCAATGATTAAAGAAGTACAGTGCAACATCTCCCTATCTAGTGATACTAGCAGCTTTACAATGGTGATTGTATTAACTAAGACTGTTTGCACTGAAGGATGGGTACAGAAGAAGAGCAGCCTCAGCACCACCAAAGCTGCCATTCACCAGGCTCCTTCAGAGAGCCAGAGGGACAGAGAAGAGGCCAAGGCAGCCAGGATGTCTCTGCGTTGCAGGCCACCATCAACAGGTATTGAGGTGCACTGTCAGGGGAGTTCTCCCCATAGCTCATCAACCAGAGAAATGACTCCACAGCCTTTTAGCATTTTTTTTTCATGTAGGGAGGATTTTTATCCTTCTAAATAGCTGTCTCTGCCTCATGTTCACAGCACACTTTGTGTGTTTGTAGAAAAGTGCACTTAAATCACAAGTCCTGCACATCACCTGCTGATAAGAGTGGCTAGGTGGACTTTCACATTTTTCTGAAGTCTAAGGAAAAGCAATAATTTGCAGATATAACTTCTGTGTTTTCAAAAACAGTTGAGGCAGATGAATGGGGAACTACTGAATGGTTTTGGAACTCAACAATAAAGGAGATGGACATGGCAATCTGCAATCTGCCATATCATAAGACTGACCTGCTTATTTTTTCCAATTCAGATTTTTTCTAAATAAATCTTATCGCTGTGCCTCAAAGAGTTAGATGCAAGATGGCATCCCTTCTAGCTAAACAGTCTTTTAACCCAAGGTCAACTGTCGCTTCTATTATTTCTGAGATGTTTGCCACCTCCATCAAGAACTGAATCAGAAGCTTTTGTAGATTTTTGCAAGATTTACAGCTGAAGGTAATGAGTATGTCTCTGGTATTAAGCAGAATTTAAAAGACATTGTAACTTGGGAGAAAAAATGTTTAACTTCCAGTGACTAGTAGGTTGCATTTTCAACAGTAATTAAGAACATAGATTCTGTAATGCTGGCTATCACCAAAATATCTTAGATTCAAACATATAAATATAACACAAAATTCAAGAACTGCTGCTAATTATCTATCAGAATCCCAGCATTAATATACATTTATGTTACATAACATAAATTTAAGCATAAATTTATACTGGTCCTAGAAGTCCAAGAAATGACCTTATTCTTGGAAGATTAGTGCAATCATTGGAAACAAATTTTTAAATGCTTAAAACAGTGCTAGCTGACTTATTTATTTGGAATACTATATATCCTTCTTGAAATCTGACAGCTGGGCTAGATTTACTATAATGTATGTATTGTCTATGCAGCTTCTCCAAAACTCTGGAATAGGTAAATTCCAGGTGCTACATTATCAGGATAAGTGCAAGAGTCTGACATTCACAGGACAAACATGGACCTGAGTTTCAGTCTTCTATTTCATGAAAGGGTGATTATTTAAGTTAAGCAGGCTTGTTATAAGATACAGTTGTATTTCAGGTGAAATATAATTATTTTACATTTGGAGAAAAGAGACTAAGTGTCCTATTTTCTAATAAAAATCTACCTTTTTTCAGTCATCAGTTGTCAGTTCTCAAATGGACTGGAAGCATCTTGCCTAAATATTTTGGAAATGTTTAGTATCCTACAATTTAAGATCTGATTCTACTTCTACAGCACTGTTCATTCAGTATCTCACTATTGTGACTCTATTAACCAAAAAACAACTTTTAATATGTACTTAAATTTGCTTCCTTATTAAGTCTTCTGGAGGAATGAGCTTGAAGTGAAATAATGATTCTGTTTTCTGCAAAATTATCCGTACAGCGCCAGAGTCTGAAGGCATTCTGAAGTGCTTCAGATAATGAAAGGAAGGAAAGGGCTTGGCAGAGAAGGGCTACGTGGAAAGGTTTGCAGTATAAACGTTCAGGAAAAGGAATGAGCACTAAGAATAGGTGATGGAGCTGATATGGTGGCTTAAGGCAGTGTTAGAAAAAGCATCTGGGAGTTTGAAGAACATCAGAGAAGGTCAGTGCAGGTAGAGTTCAGATAAGGACCAGTCAGTTCATGGATGTTTCAGACAAATTTCAGTCAAGCTCAAGAAAGACTCCATACTTTAACGTCAGTCTATTACAGTGACTCTGCCTGGTAAGACAGTAAGATCTTGCAAGTATTCCAGGGACATTTCAGCACAAAAATAGACTTACAGTCTAAATTACTCCAGTCTACCTGTTACTGGTTGGTATTGTGCATGGAGGTTATGAAGGCTGCCTACTTCTCCTTACCCTGTCTTTCCAGAATCTGTCTGTATCAAAAGCCATTAAGGCCAATTAAAGGCCAATACTGAAACTTTCTATGGGAAATGCATTACCACACTGAAACAGAGATCAATATAACAAAGGTATAATGTTTAAACTCCTGTAAATTCAATGTGACAATATTTAATTTTTTAATCAAGGTGGCACTGTGAGTGCTGCAAGACATATACTGTGTGAGGATTACCAATTTTCCCAGCAGGCAATAGACCTGAGTGCTCATCATTATGATGAAGAGAAGAATGTCTTAAGAGGCAGAGGGCTTTTTGTCCTTTAATAACTGCACAGCTTATTTCTCATTGGTGGGAACTGGAACATACAGTTTCTTGTATGGTGTGAGCTGGTAGCTAATTTGTCAAGCCTTAAGTACCAGCTGATATGCATCATTTGTGACTTCGGAATGAATGTTTTACTAACACCTTAGGAAAGACTGGAAAAACTGGCAATATTTAGAACATTAACATTAGAGCTTTCAGAAGCAAACAAAACTAAACAAACGTACTTCACTGTCACCATAATTATGTGAGAAAGAATACTTTCCTGTTTAGAATAATTTCTTCCTATAAAGGCAAGACATGCTGAGAAATGAAAGCACAAACTCCTTGGTAACAGAGTTCAGCAAATGCTGCAGCTGATTTTTAATTATTTCCCTGATAAGCAGTGACACACATGCAGCCTTGACTGTTTCATATTTACAAATCAGCACAGAGTATTTCAGTGTACAATATAAATCACCTGGCTTTCTTTTGAGCTAGCTTGCAAATCTTGAAAATTTACAGGAGTTTCCCTATGCTTTCCAGATGCTGCATTTATATCAGTGAAACCAGGGCCTGAGCTGAAGCCAGCAGAAAGACTCATCTTGATTTCCACAGGCTTTGAGTTGTTCTCTTAGAGACCGTGGGTCTATAGTAGGAGGGGACAGGGAACCACTAGCCACATAATTTTATCATCTGTCCCTGAAAAGATCACACCAAGGTCTTTATGGTTCTGTTAGTCTAACTGGGACAGTAGGGTTTTATTGCTTTATATTCTTCATGCCAGATCGATTTGAAAAATCCAGTAATATGATTCAGTTCAGTGTTTCTGTGATAATGAGATAGACATGTATGAGCTGGCTCCTCCATGTTGACAGAACTATCCCCACTCCATTGATAAGTGTTTTTCCATTGATACCAACAAACATCAAGCATTTTCAGCCACCAGTGAGTATGTTGAAAAAAATCCACTTCTACCAAACACCATAGGGCTGCCAGCAAACAAAACTTGCAGTATTTTGGGGAAACAGTACAAGAGAAATGAGGCAGGAAGACGTGTGGGTTTTTTGTGGACTTTATAATATGTTCTGCCGAAGTGGATGTGATGGGGAGTGCTGCGATGTTCCAACACAGTTTTCACTCTAAGAACATGTCTTCTCTTGGCTCTTCTTAACTCTCCTGTAAACTAACTATAAAGTATCCCTACTTCTATGTTCATAGAATCATAGAATGGTTTGGGTTGGAAGGGACCTTAAAGATTATTTAGTTCCAACCTTCCAATGTTCTGGACCATCCTTTAATATTTTTTCCCATTGACATCCATGCCTTTCCCCTTTCTTCTTTCTTTGAATTGATTAGTCTGCTTATGTGATTAACTAGTGAATGTCTATCAGTGACTCACAAGTCTTCCCTTTTTCCCTCATTCATAGCCTTTGACATCATCCCTTCATCTTGGTCTCTCTGTCTGACACGTCTTCCTCAATACCCAGCTATCAGATTGCATTTGGCATGAATTGGACAAAACTTCTGATGTTTTTCTGAGGCCTTGCTTCCTCTCACTCATTCTGGCCGTTGATGTTAACATAATATTCATATTGCTGGACCTGTAGTCCATTTTGTCCCTCTGATCACCTGTATCTAAACTGTTATTGTCCATATTTAATTTTTAAAGATCTGATCTTGCCTTTTAGACAGCACACCTGGAAGTCCCAACCAGAGCCCTGTCATATTCTGTTTTGTCATCTCTTCCTTCTGATTTGCTTCCGCCATGTCTGTAAGAACGTGATGCAAACATTACCTTTTTTTGCCCATGCCTCCATTTAATTCAGAGCCTGATACATGGAGAAAGGTTGTCCCAGAAGGCAAGGAGGACTTAGGCACTGGAGTTCAGTGCTCTGCTTCTCTCTCCAGTGACTGTGGAGAAAGGGCAGGGAAAGCACCGGTGTGACTAGTTCCCAAAATCTCCCTTAAAGCTCATCACTGGTAGCTCACAGGGCAAATTACTGCTCTTGGTTGTATTCTTGGGGGTAACTGAGCCACAGCTTCACCATCTACCTGTTCCTTTCTTGGCAAGTTGCTCTTATGCTGAGGTGGTCTTGTGTCCACTTGTGTCCACTGATCTCGTGTCCACTCATGTCTGTTTGCAGCACCTACCAAGCTAGCTCACAGAAGTTTAGAAGCAAAAAACCAAGACCACCTATGAGAGAAACAGTTCAGAGTGAGACAGAAGGATTTAATTAAAACTCGGACTGACTAATCAGGCTATATTTGAACAGACCCCAATTTTTCACACAGACTGGCAGTTTTCTGGAATTACATCCTTTCAGACAAACGCTCCATGAAATAGTCCTGGAAGATTTAGCAGTTTGCTGCTTGCACCTCCCTGTCCCAAGAGAGTAGAATAGCTTTCACAAGCGTAAACTCCATGGTAATGTAAGGGGGCACGTATCATACACTGTCAGCAGTCCTGGCCAGAAACTAACCAGAGATGGGCAATAGAAAGAAGCACAGTGCTGATCACATTACTCTGAAATGGAGAAATTACTGCTCCTGAAAGTACAACTTGTGGAAGGCTTAATCACCACATATAACTCATTTATGGAAATGTAGTCTGTTTGCAGACTGCTGGAGAACTCAGAATATCCAGTTCATTGTTTCACAGATTTCAACACACTGACGTTAATAAGCTAAATGAATTTTAAAGAGCTGAATGTGGCCTTTCAGAGCACCTCCGGACATTATCCTAATTACTTGTGCAAACCAAGCACTTACTGATAACGTGCATGCTGCTTTGTACATAAAGGAAGCAGTTCAACTCTAAAGCATAACTGATGAAAGAACAATAAAATTCTTCTGGTATTTTCACTTTAATAAAACTTCTTTGGATTTACACATGTGAAACCCAGACTGAGTCAGATTTTATCATTAAGAAACAAGCAAAATGAATATGATTTATGCCATTATTGTTTATATTTTTATTTTCTGTTGTTCTTAAGTTTGGCCTGGAAACCTCTTTGAAAACTGTATCTGATCTGATTTTGCCTCTTTCTTTTTAGCATGTTTGGAATAGGAAAGCAAGCAAGCTAGTAGACAACAGTTTAATTTCTTTTTAATGACTTTCATCAAACTAATTGGTTTAAGTAAAACATACATGATTATAGGTATATACAAGTGGAATGAATGAAGTCACATGGGCGGGCTGTGTGTATTTCACAGCACATTCAGCATCAGTGTGCGGAGTTTAAGGACAGGCATGAGAACAGTGTTAAAAGCACCAAAAATTACTTTTGAGATACCATACCTTCATATGTAGCCAGCAGACAAGTTCTATCATCTGGAAACTGAAGGGTGTGCTGCCTTTCTGTAATACATTCAATAGCCAATACATTATGAAAGATATAATGAGTAGATTCTAGTGAGGTCAACTAAGTAGTGCCTTTCTGTCAACTAACGCTGTTAAACTGTGTGTTGCAGCATTAGGTTCACTGCAGTCATGGTAATCACAGGTGAGGGGCACTGCTGTGAAGGAGCTCCAGATCAAAGGTCTTTGTAACAGCCCTTATTAAGTTTATATCAGGCTTACTTCTTGTGGAGGCTCTTGGGAATCCAATAAATCCGTACTGAATTTCAGAATCAACTGATGTATCTAAGGTAACACAAAAAAAATATTTTCAAAGGCAATAATTTGTTGTCATAAGGGAAAGTTCTTAACAATTGCAGCATTCATAGTATGTCTATAAATAGAAACACGTATGTTTTTGTTCACTTCCTTCTGACAGGGGCCGTTGAGATTAGCAGTTGCTCATATGGTCCCAGAGATCCCTTGTGTGTTATTCTACTGCCTTTCCTGTCTTGCTAATGTGTAAGGGTGTGGAGGTAGTCAGAGAGACCCCATCACCCTTTCCCTTTTCATTTCTGATACCATTATAACTTGAAAACTAGACCAAGCACGTTCAAATTTTTCAAAAGTAGCCTCTCATTTTGGATACCTTAGTGTATGGATGACCTTTCTTAGGTATCTGTGACACCCCGAGAATCCTTACTGCCAAATTAAAGCTCATTCTGGAAAACCTGGCTGCAGTACTTGAAAGCCCACCTACTGCCTCTATACCACCCTGTATACTTGGAAGTCTGTGACTAAGCTCCAATTGCATATTGTCCATTTGCTGTTTTGCTGTGGGGAGTGCAGGACATGCAACACATTCTTTTGAGTTTTAATTTTGCTTTCTTTGTAGCATTTGAGGTACTTGCAGAAATATGAGATAAGAAAGCAGCCTTTTATATATAAACAATCCCATATTGATCTCATATCTAAAGGTAAAGCAGAGCATGATAAAAGATTTTGGTCCCCTTCCAACTCTTCTGTGACACATTCAAGTTATATGGAGCCAATTAGATACTCTGCATGGCGAATGTTGTGTTCTAGCCAATAGAGCTGTGTTGCTCAAAGAAGTCTGTGTTAATGGCTTTTGCAGAAGTTGGAACACAGTATGAGAATGTTATCCTAGTCAATAAGGGATTCAAGCCTTCCTCAAAAAATATTAATGGAAATAGTTGTCCGGAGATTTCCCAAAAGATTTAAAGACTTTTCCCCTCCTCTAATAAAACAGTTGTTGAAAAACTGCAGACCTTGCAGTGTTCAGAATCAAGAAAATACTCAGCAGATGCTGTTTCTGTCCCAAAGTGAGAAGTTCATGGCTTTTTTTGGCAGCCCCCTGCCTGTGTTGGTGGAGTTCACACAGCCTTTCTGAAAGGATGCTCCGAGGTGGAGTGGGCTCCAGAGGAAGTGTGCGTCACGGGGGATGACGCACTCCAGCCCTGCGAGAGAGCTGAACTTGCCCTGCTGCTCGACACTTCCCGCTGGCCAACACACGCAGCACTGCTGTGCTGGCTCTCTGAAGAAACACTCGTTTGTTCTGCAGGAAGAAAGTAACTACTCTTATTGTCAGTCAAAATTAAAGCAGAGCTTCTGGTGAAAGAACGAAAATGCATCAGCCTGATGGTGCACCCTGAGCAACCATTTCATGCCTCCCCTCAGCGTAGAAGGCTCTGCCAGACCTCAGCAGTACAGTGATTCAAGTGCAAAGCTTTTGGCAGGTATCGAATGCATAGATAAGGAATGGCTAGTAACGGAGTTATTCATGGGAAGGAGACTGACAGTCTCAGTGGGAGGGCAGAAGCGGCGTAGAGGGAGTCCCTATCCCCTATGTACCAGTCATTCCAGCCAGCTCAGTTTTGCTGCACTCTCCCCAAGAGCTTTTTAGCTGATTCCTCACAGTGGTGACACCAATCCAAATTATTACAGCATACCACCAGATAAGCAGCATCCTTCCATATTTCCTGTAATCATGGGTGAGCATTTCTACAAGACCTTGTACTTGTGGTATGTTATACAGACATACCACATGAGCTCAAGGTTTCTGCATCATGTGGGATAGACACACAGCAATAAACTGGTGAACAACCCCAATCTTCAGTGGCCTAAATAACTGCCCGATTTGTCACACCACAGCATGGCCACCTCTGGCCATTTTAGCAGCTCTTTCTATTCTGATGATTACTTTAAACTCTCTTTAAGTATATTTTGAGGTGGGAGTGTGGAACCACTGAAAAATGTATTCTGTGTTCTGCAGCAATGGGTACCTTGTTATTCACTACTGGGGGATCCTCAAATCTAAGGGCATGGATTTCTTCCTCTACTCTGATCTAAAAAACCTTGCAGACTAGCAAAGACTCTAACAGGCATATTTTGTCTTGCATATAAGACATACCTACACAGAGAGACACGCAGCTTTTGTTTCTATCAATGTACATCAAAACAAGTCCAGTGAAGCTGAATGGTGTAAATGTGACCAGGAATTTCCCCTTTCCATTTCCTTTCCTTTCATATCTATATGTCAGCTCTGGGAAGGTCTTTGCCTGCTGTCCAAAATAAAGCTCCTAGCACTTGCTCATATGGACGTGACATCTGTTTTGTCAGCTTTTTTTTTTCCTAAATTGTATTCTAACAGCTATTATTCTTCTTGCATTTCTGTATTATCAGTGTGAAGGAACAGAAAAGATACATTGTAGTGTTTGCTCTGCTTGAAATGATCTAGCACTGCTTTGGAGGAGTATCTTGCTCTCATTTAGCCCAATGGAGGCTGCGAGTACTGGTACTAGTCAATTTATTCAGCACAGAAGAAATGAAAGCCTTGCATTACAACCCTGAAGCCAATGGCTAGCCATATAATGCAACTCCCACCAAGTCACATATGCACAAGGACACACACATGCAGTGAGTAAATTCTTGTGCCAGTATTTCTGACCTATATCTGGGCTTGAAAAACTCCATGTGCAAAGGCTGCTTCTGAAAATTTGACCTAAACTTTCTTCTAAGGTAAAAAGAGAACAGCAGCAAAACACTGGCTGACATTGTATTAGGGAAAAAAAAAAAAAAATCAAAGTGGCAACAGTCATGGCATTTCCCAGAACTGTGATATTCTTGCTGACAGTACTTCTGCAATGGCAAAATCTCCACCTGAGTGTATAAAAAAACCTGAAGCTTTTATTTCGTATTTGAAATAAGATTTCCAGCTTAATTTGATTTTTTTTTGTCTTTAGTATTTGTCAATTGTCTTTTTAAAGAGCAATATATTATGTAAAAACTAAACTCTTTTAAAGTATTTCGAGAGATAAAAAGTCAGAGCAAACTTCTATTGAAGGAAGAAAATGAAATGAGCAACTCAAGTGGTCTGCCCTTTTTCCTCCAATGCTGCACCAGCCACTGAGACAGTACAAGTACACACTATAATTCCCTGTTTAAGTAGAGAGGACAAGTTCAGAACTGTATCATTTAGCAAGAGGAAAATGGCCAGCCATACAGTGCAACCTGGTATACGTTGTCTCTAAAGCTGCTTACAAATCATACATTTCCAAATAGTTATGTGCTGTCTGCTAGTGGCTCATGTGGTCTAGATTAAAACAGAATTCTCTGCATCTGCATTTTATCAGATCTTTTTGATCTTCTAACATGCAGGGCCAACAACAACAAAAAAAAAAAAACCAAAGAAGTTTTTGCTGAACTTTTCACACTGCTATGGGAGAAATACAGACTGTATGTGTAAATATAGTGTACTCTACTTTTGATTTACTGACATGGTTCTCCAGGCCCAGTTTCTATTAGAGATAAAAACAATAAGAATATATAGTTTTTCAGCTTGACACATAAAGCTTAATTGCAATAGAGAACAGTATCCAAATAATGTGGAAATAGAGTGAGCTCTAGCTTGTCCTCCAACATGTTTGTTATGCTTCTCATTGATTCAAAAACCATACAGACATTCACCGTACCATTACAAAGATTCACTTTTTTTACATTACTTTCTACTTTCCTTTATAGCAGAGAAAGAGTTTGAATTCACTGAAACCCTTCTGCTGTCCTTGCATCGTGAAGCAAGCACCATGGCCAGTAAAAAATTCAGTTTTTTTCTGTGATATTTTCAGCCTAAAGCAGACTTGTAACCTGGCAGGGACAGGTGGAGGGCGGCAGTAAGGGAACGGTGGCTATCGCTGCCCAAGGAGGCAATGCTCCACATCCTCCCATGCGTGTGGGGAGGGAAAGGAAGTGCCAGCCACTGTGCAGCCTCCCATCAAGACCTCATTCTCAATGCTGCTGCTACATTTTTAGGTTATGTTCCCACAAATCACTATTTTCCTAAGCTCCTGAAAACCAGCTATGAAAAAAACACAGTAAGTGGCATATCTCTACACAGAGTCATGAAAAGAAACGTGTTTTTATGTTGTTGCAGTTGTTTGCATAGGAACAAGTGTGGCAACAGCAGAACCAGCCTGTGAAACAAGCCCAGCACAGAACCCAGGGTGCTCTGCCGAAGGTCATAGCCTGAGCAAATATCATGTAGGACATGGCAGTCTCTTCCTTCCATAAGCTTGATTTTCATCCTACTTTGCTTGGGTTTTTTGCAGCCAGTTTCTTAGCTGTGGTCATAAACTGATGGATGGCTTATGACTGAGAAAGTGCTGAGTCAGAAGGAAATACTTCTCACTTACCTTGGGCCAAGGTCAGAGAATCTGTACGTATGACACTGTACATACAGTATATATTAAGGTATATTATACAGTGTAACATACCCACATTAATATGTTATCTCCTGGTCCCTTGTTCATGCTCAAATGGACAGGAGTAGTAGCACAGCATAGCTATGCATAGCAGTCAGGAATTCACTTCTCAGGAAACCTGTCACGCCTTTTCTTTTACACTTTCTCACACAGAGCAGGAATTTCTTTTATGTCCTTGTCCCTTTACCAAGATGCTATTCACCTAAGACATCTGGCACTCTGTGCCCTGTACACCCCAGGGGACTTTGCATTGTTACCTTTTAATGTGTTTTTTCTGGTAGAAAACCTGGCTGAAAACAACTCACAAATGAGTTGTTGCCACATCTTAAAAGTACTTGTTAGTGACTATTGCTTCATTAATATTACTAGTGCCATTGAATGCAATATTATGACGTTACCCTTGCCTTTTCTCACGTGCTGGTTTAATTAAGGCATTTGTTTGCTTTACTGTTATTACTTCCTGTACCAGGAAACTGAACACACTCTAAAGATGTGAACAATGGATTCAGAGTCACCCATATGTAGCTTGAGGGAATAATTTTTAAAAGTCCATTAAAGGGCTAGAGGTAGTTGCATATATATTTCTGTTATTTCCCTAGAAGGAAACAACTTGATTGCCTGGCTTTATATGCAGCATATGCGGATATTTGTTTACATTGGCTGTTTGCCTAAACAGCTCAATTTCCTATATTTCTGACACAAGAATAAACCTAATGATACTCTATAGTATGCCCCACTGCAACCAAAGGAACATCTCAATTACTGAACTCAGCTGGAGAAATTCCAGCAAAAATCAAATTCTGTTTGAACCTTCAGAGCGCAGTTACAGAGCCACAGTCATGCAGGAAATCCCCTTGCACGCAGATCCCACAGAAAGCACCTGGCAGTCCTGCAGTCAGAGCGGTTTTGGAAAGATGCACCATTTTGCATACCCTCGCCTACAGAAGCCATTGTCCCAGCTCTGCGGGTTGGGATTGCCAGCGGTTGTGCCTATGGCTGAGTGATTGCCAGAGAGTTTAGGGCAGGGTTTAGGATAGTGTGGCCTCTAGTTCCTGTACAGCCATTCACAGAGCAAGCAGGCAGATTAGAAAGCCAGAAACCAGGGGCTTTCCCTTGCCCTGCCCTTCACTGGCATCTTCTGTAAGGTGGTGGCTGTGGGGGATCCTTGCAAATTGTACTTTCTCGTGTACTTGTAATTTCTCGTGGCTGCCTGCATGGAGGTGTGGGCAAAAGGCGGGATACAAGCTTTTCTAGCTCCACCAGGGCAGGCATTGGCTTAGAAAAGGCATTAGGACAAAAGGATCAATACTCTGCTCCCTCACAAGAAAAGAACTGTGGGAGATAAAGCCCAGTGACTCTGACAGGAGCATCAGTGGAAAGCTTATTTTTCAGGGAGTGTCTCTGAGCCTCACACCACTGAGATGACAGGGTCTTTGCACCCATACCAGGACATTTGGCTGGTGTTGCTGTCTGGTCCAAGAACCCCACGTGTGATGCCTGGACATGCCACTGAGGTTTATTTTCACGAGGATGTGCTGATCAGATATGAAGGGGAGAACATTGCTCATAAATGAAATGCAGCCTGCAGCCAAGATCCTAATGAGCCACAGCTGGCTGCCGGTCTGAAGGGCTGGTATGTGCACTAATTACATCATGATGAAGCATCCTCGTTGACATATCACCACACTGCTTTCAGTACACAAAGCGTAACTAACCAAGTCTATATATAGGAAAAAATTAGTCTGCTAACTCCCTAATTCATCAGAATAAAGTAAATTGCAGAGGCACAAATCACTGTCACAAGCAGAGATGTGCCTGAGCTCCAACCTTATAATCGGCTGATGAACTGGGGCAGCCAGGACTAAGTAGATGCAAGAGCGCATTGCTGGGGAAAAAGATACAGGGCAGCAATTGTCTCTCCCATGTGCTAAGGCAGTGACCTACAGAAAAAGGTCCCCAGTGTTCCTGCCTCGGGCAGCTGTGGCTATGTGCCAGTTTCCCAGCCAAACCTAATCTTCCATCCTATCACAACTTGTGGCCTCCAAAGGGATGGTCTCGCTGCTCCTTTTATTTTTTTTAACAAACTCATGCAGGGCCTGAACTGCTACATCTGGTGAAAGCTAAGAAAAGGTAGTGGTCCAGAAAAGCTGCCCCTACAAAACTTAGTAACAGTGCTGGTTATACTGGAGCACCATCTACTGTCTACTAAATATCTATTAACACATGTGTGTTCAAGCACCTCTCTTGCACTCACACCAAAAACTACCTCTGACCACCTTCCTCTGATCTGAATTTTCTGCCTGCCTCCTGGATCTTGCCTCTGGTATAAAGTACAGCCACCTTCTGAGAGCAGGCGTATGTGTCTGTGTCTCTGTGACAGAGGACTCGGAGAAAGCAAGGTAGAGAAGAGCCTGCGTGTGCATGATCTGCAGGGTATGAAGATGGACAGGACCGAAATAAGGCAACCCTGGCATCAGGCACAATAGGTGAGGCCCCACATATACAAAGACAGTGGCAGTCACCTCTCACCTAACCAGACTAATGTAAAAGCAAAAGTTTTCCATACACCTATGAGAAAAACTAGCATTATTTCTCCTCCCCTTCCTGCAGGGCAATGGGGGTGCAAACATGGAGCAAAAGAAAATCTTCTGGACTAGTATTTCAGACTTTCCACAAGTTCAGGCAAACATTGTTACATCAATTAGACTAGTTGCATCCATTAAAACTGTTAGACTAATTACAGCAGTACTTTCAAGACTTTTTGCAATGACAGTGGTAGGAGTTTAAGAATGTGAAGCAAAATTTTGATGTAAAGTTCAAGGACCTCTGGTCCTAAACATGGGTCTGTAATGCTTACCTTTCACCTCCTGATTACAGGAAAGTTGGGAGGGGATAAAATGAGGGTATGGTGAGAGAAGAGAAAGAAGAACAAAGGTTATTGTGGCTAATGGAGGTAGAAAACAACCATTAAATCCAGAATAAAAGGATTAAAAAGAGAAAAAAAGTAAATGAATGAAACAATGACTACCACAATACAGAGAAAAGTGTTGAGAGAAATCTACAGCTGCAAGAGAGGGGTGGAAGGCTGATTAGAGAGAAAAAGCTAAGGGAGAAGATAAAGTAGGAGGGAGAAAAAATAAACAATGAATGTAGAAAATGTATTAGAAGAACAATGCAAAGAGAACTTAATTCTTATGAAATTCCAAATGGACAACAAGTATTTAGCAACAAAGTATTCTGCTACTCCATTAGGTCAGAAATGTATGTGTAAATGCAAAAATTCAGCTAGGACCACAAATAAAATGTTTACTGGCTCAATCGTACATTTCACTGTCTACTTAAGCCACCTTCAATTAAAAAAACCCCAACTTTGTTCTTGGGCCTTCTTGAAGCTTTTTTTTAAACAAAGTTGCACCTACACATGTGAAGCTGAAAATGAGTATGGTTTTCATTGTGTGGTATTGCAGTGTGGCCTCTCTGGTCGATCTCTAAAAGATTTTCCGTAAAATCTACCATCAGTAGAAATGTTACTGTTCAAGTCTGGAAGCAAGAGTCAAGCAATGGACAGATTTATTTTCCAACAGTTTTTAAGAGACAAAAGTTCCTGGCCCATCTCCCTGCCCTGAAGAGCAGCTTTGTGCATACTCCATGGGACAGTAACTGCTCTGTTTCTCATTTAAAATGTTTAAGCTGTTCTTACAATCTATTTCTATTTACTTATGTGAAACAGTTGGTCATTGTTGAAATAAGTGAGGGTATTATCATTGCCTTTTGTGGATTTGGCCCTTGGAGTGGATTTGGAGAACAAGATGAGACAAACTTGCTGGAGAAATGAGCTGAACCAAACAGGCAGTCTCCAAGATTTTCCAAACAAAAAAAGTGATTACACATTTATGGGAAAAAGAAGGCAATTTGCTGCTCCTCCAGTTTTTTTCCCCCGTATTTCTAAAGACCCTCCTCTCAAATGCCATCAATAGCCTTCTGTAACCTGTGCCTTTTGGATGCTGGTCCAGAAACATCACGGGAATTTGTTGGGCTGTTTCTGAACGTACTGACAGAAGACAGGGACTGGAGAGGTAGAGGGTGGCTGCAGGAAGCCGAGGGTTGGGACAGAAAGCCTGAACTCTCTCTGTCAGACGGAGGCGGAGGAGTAGTGCCATAATTCAGCATTAATTCAGCGTGGCTCAGAGCCCCCGCTGGGAAACCCTCTGAGTTCAGAGCTATGTGGTACTTGATGCAGGTTTTTTTCTAAATGTATTTTATCATGCTGTAAATGTAATCTGTTTAGTTTGGAAATATAACTATACTGAGTAATCTTCCAAGAAAATGCAATGGTTTTTCTATCTTTAGAAACTTGTTTTCTGTTCCATTAAAAAGAGCCATTTTTAAATCTCTGAACATGTCTTGGGTTCCCTCTTACTCTTTCTTGAAAATACCGATGCTGCGCCTCTTCAGAGAGTCCTTTTGTGTGTAAAGTGGCAACAGAAAAGAACCTTACCAGACAAAGGATGTAGAGGTTTAGACAAGATCTATTTGGGGCTTAACTGATTGTCAGCAGCAGCAGCAACACAAACTGCAAAACCTCTTTTGTCAAAGAAAGGTTATCTGAAGGTCGCTGGGTTTAGAGAAGAGCACTTCACTCTCTTCTGCAGCTGCCCTCGCACTCCGCTCTGGCACATACTGTTGTAGATAGATGTTGGCTTCTTCAGATAACACATCTATGATCACGCAAATAAGAGAAATCAGTGACACTTCACTTATTAATAATTCTGTTATTCAAGGCAAACCACATGCGATTTCAGCTGCTCTGGGCCAAGAAGTCTCATAAAAAATAAGTTTTGGATCAAAAAAATGTTTTGTGATGATGGAATGCATGAACCAGATCATCTTCTCCCAGTGTATCACACATCTGAATGTGATCAACTCATATATCTGATAGACATGATTCCATAGGCTTATTGCTCATAATGACACAAAAAGATAAATTGGAAATACTGTAATTTTCCAACTAATAAACGAGGATATTTAATTTAAAAATTGAGATCACCAAATGCTTGGTTAGCTACAAGTCTTCCTGTTTGCTTGTCTGAGAACTGATTTTGACTTTTAGTCCAATCATATGGTATGAAGATTACAATGTGAGACTATGATTAAGGTAAAATGATGCCAGCAGCATTTTCCTCAGCTTGACCTTGTTGTGCTTAGGGTTATGATATTTCAAAAGTAGTCGTTTAATCCTGCAATCTCATGCTCTCGGGAATACTTACAATGATAATTATGGAGTTTGATTAAGTGACAAGGACTGGATTTCTACATGGCATAAAAATACTTTTTTTTCTGTGTTACACAGTAGTCCTATTGCTTACTATTGCATGGTTCTGGTGTTTGCATTCCCACCTTCCATGTGTATAAACTTAGGTACTTGCAGAGTGAAGTACTCAATGTGAAGATGGGAGATCAATGTCTTTGTTAAAGAACTGGAGACCAAGCTACTGAAATCCCAAAGTACACATCGCATATTTAGCAGTGCTTGCTCGGGATGTGCACTTGAGCAGGGACTTGATGTGGTGGGCAGACCCAGATTGCCACGAGGTGATCAAATATCTCCTCAGAGGTGGCTGTGGGCAAGCACTTGTGGGGAAGAACCTCACTACAAAAACATGTGGCTATTTTCTCATCTCTCCCCAAGGGCATCGTGGGTGGAGGAGCGGGAAGAGTTGGCATTGGTGCTCCTTTCCCTGTGCTCTCCCCACAGCAACCGGTGGGAACTGCAGAGGCAGATGAGCGCGTGAAGCTGAGGGGTGGTTAGGCAGATGATCTGTCTCACAGACTTACAATGCAAGAAGGCGGCTGGGGACAGCCGGTTTGCTCCCACAGAGAGACTGTGTACTAAGCTAAAGATCAATGCAAGCTTCACCTCAAAAATTCTCAGTGAAGTTGGGTTTGTCTTAGCACGTTCATCTCCTTCCCGTTGTTCTCATGGACATCTGACAGCAGTCTGCCTCTGTTTTCATGACATAGGTCACAGTACATGTCATGGGGAGACAAGTATAGGACATAGTACAAAAATGGTCTTTCAGTTACTCTTCGGGAAGATTATGTTTGTTGTGTGAGTTTCTCAGCTCTCATAGGAAATTGCTGAGGTTTTTTTTTTTTTTTTTTACGAGCACATCTGCTTAGCATCTGAATTCCTAAATAACTTAAAATTAAATAAAGCACAGGGTTAACCCATGTGAGACTGTAAATCTGTGGGTCCTTAGGAAATGAATTTTGAATTGCTTCGTCTGTTCCGCACTACAACAATGATTATTTCCATACAGCTCTTTATATATGATCTGAAAACACAGGAATGCAGAACTGAGATCAGCATGAGATGCAGCTTTATACCTCTCTGTCAACTGCACTTCAAAACCATTAGCTTTACAGAGAGACCTTCACCAGCTGAAGGGAATAGAAATGATCAGTAAGCAGGAATAGTTGCAAGCATTGATTTCTTGGGACACAGGTATACTGCTGATGCAGCTACACAAACTCCAGGCATGAGTTTGCAGATAGCACTAATGCTATTACTGCAGTGTGGAAGATGACGCTTATGTGTCCGGACTGCAGCCACGCAAACCCAAGGATGGTCTTGACTGTGTGTCCAGGTGCTGTTGTGTGGGTGCTCCCTGACCCTCCGTGGGGGTGACAGCCACCCAGCCCCAGGCTCACATCCCACGGAGAGGCCACGGCATACTCCAACCCCTCTTTGCCTGTGGCACCTGGGGCTGGGGGGTGCACAGCTGCCTGTGGCCTCCCTGACAGGCAGCTGCGATGTAACCAGTGATTTTTAATCAAATACACGGGTCAAAAATGCATTAAACAACCTAATAAATCACCTGTTCTTAAATTTGTGGATTGGTTTATTTTTTAATGCATCAGTAATGTTTTTTCCATGTGGGTTTTTAGGTACGCCTGCATTAGCAGAGGTTGCTGGTGAGCATATCAGACTTCAGACTCTAGCTGATATAAAACAACATATAAGCCTTCACTTATACTGTGAAGCTTCCATGACAATATATACTAATGGAAAATTTGGGCCAAGAAATGTAGAGGAAATAGCTGACAGTGCACTAAAATGCATACAGCTTTCAAAAAGTCACTGGTTTAACTTATTTTCTACTTGTTGCCAAGAGTCCCTGTTAACTCCTACCTACCCAATAAAGTGCTAAGAGAATTTATTTCACCACTTTTGCCAGATTGCCGGTTTTCACAGGGAATAATTACCACTGGTAAGCAGCAAATGTCACCCTTGACATCTTTCTAGGACTCAAGCCTGTGACATAATTCGCCAACCTTTGATGCCAGACTTCACTACTTAAAACTTCATGACAATTCTAGCATCAGCTATATGGAATAAAATAGCTGATACCTCAGAGCTGACTGGGTAAAACCTCTCTCTCCCAAATGCAGTAGCAGATTGAGCAAAATTCTCACCGAGAAGTGTCAGTGAAGATGAGAATTTTGCATTCCAATTTACAAAGCTTAATTTTGGACCACTTACAGATACCATAAAGTAGCGTCTCCATTGTAAAAAACAATGAGAACAATGCATCTTAAAAAACCCCCAAAATCTCAGCTTATGTGCAGACTTGGAAAAACCCCAAGAGGCATATTACTCAATCCTCATGTCCAAGATATGAATACACCACAAGATGTTGTGATGGAACAACTTCCTGTCACTTTGTTCATTTCTGTATGTACACATGTAGAATGAGGAAAGATTGATTTTAGAATTTTATAGCAGCCCTTTAAAAAGCACAGCTAGACTATAATAACACTATGTTGTTGTTATTCATGTGACAGTCTGTTCTCCAGGCAGGAAATTCTGACACAAGAGCTCTCATTTTGATTTCTCTGTGTACTACTGCTACTTGTATACACGCTGGTTCTGATTTTCATCTTGGAGGTTGTGGTGACATTCAACAAACAAAAAAAAAGGACACATACTTACCCCTTTGCTTTACACCCTGATTTATAAAGTCCCCCAAATTCTGGAGGAGTCCTTCAGCACCTACTAGAAATGAGAAACATTTTGTTTTTCCAGATGGTCTTGTAAAGCCTATTCCTTATTGATGATTAATGCTCTATAGTTCAACCACAAAAAGAGATGTCTCCAAGTTCATCATTTTTTATTAAACCCTAATGATTCTTTTCTATATGGAAAAGGCTAGCTACCACATGGGGATACGAGCCCCTTGCGCTCTCTGTGGGTTTTGACACAGCAACACACCTCTTAATGAGCATCAGGCTGGAGTTTCTGGGCCAGGAGCAGCCTCTGAGACGGTGCTTGAGCCTGTGAAGTGCACCGGCGGCTGCTGGGTCCCCTCTTACACCATGACCGGGGCTATGCGTACTCTGTTTGCCCCTGAACTCCAGAGAAACATTCAGAAGCCTTCTCTACCCATTGGTATCCCCCTTAGATTCAGTTTTCCTTTTTCTTTCCCTTCTTCCTATCTCCTGGGTCCTGCTTTGACAGGGCATTTCCCTGCAGTCATCCAAGCTCTTTGCCCTCTGAGTGTTGAGCAAACAACTATAAATGGCAGCCTGCCCTTCACGTGGACTCACTTTGCTCTAAAAGAAGAAATATGAGAAAGTATCTCTGCAGATGTTCTCACTACAGCCAGGAGACATCAGGCCATATTCTTTAAGACATTGTCTAGCCTGGCTGGATCTGTCACCTTTGGCTTTTTATATACACACATCTTTTTCAATACATTTGTCTCTGGAAAGTTGTCCAGACCCCTGCCCAACAGCTGGCAGTGTGCAGCAGCAGCCACCAAAGGCCTCAAGCCTGCTAAATCATTTTTAAATATTCCCATGCAGGACTGTCAGTTTGTTTGAACCGTTCAGCTGATTCAGCACTGGAGCCATGGAAAGGCTGATTAATGGTTTGCTTATTTTACAGACTGACAGTCCACAAGCCAGTTGCCCACTAATATTTCCCTAATGAGCACAGTCTTATTTCTGTGTTGCAGTGGGCTGCTGAGAAATTAAACTTCTACATTCCTGGGCTGTTTGTGATTATGGTAACAGCTACATGAAATGGAGTGTGTATTACTGGATTTAAACCTAGCGTGTAGCCCTGTTTATTTGCCATAGGTCATAAAGTTGACTGAAAAATTCCCCAGAATTTCATTTTAGGATGAAAATAATTTTCTAATGAAATTAATGAAAAAAGGAGATTCTTTCATTTAAGGATGAAAAAAACCACAAGATAAAACACGAGCAATAAAAAGAAAGAAACACAAGATAAAACACAAGCAAAAAATAAATAAAGAAAAAAGCAACACATTGGCTGATTGACAGAAGCTGTTATTACAGTTTGTACAGCAAAATGGTACTTTCCTAAATAAATAATTTTATTCACTTCTTTTAATTCAGTAGTATTAAATAGCTCTGTTTCTACTTTCCAGATTTTTGAAATCTGTTGTCCTGTGTTGTCTCTTTTGATGTACAAGTGCAGACTGACCTGTACTACAGAAGAAGATGGGTTTAAAGTTTAATCTAAGGAATGAGATAGACATTGTAAAAATAGAGAGGTTTTGCTTTTTCTTTTTCATCTCTTACAGTGCTGAAAAAGAGGGGTATTATTTGTGATAACGGTAGAAGAGAACATTTCAGACAAAAGCACACTTTGCTAAAAAAACATGTTTTAATTTGCTCAAACACTTTTGTCTGAAGACTTTACATTGCCTTTTATCTCCTACAAATGATGTTTCAAGAGTCACCTTACTTAAA
The DNA here is from genome assembly GCF_000699105.1 of Pygoscelis adeliae. Classification (NCBI taxonomy): domain Eukaryota; kingdom Metazoa; phylum Chordata; class Aves; order Sphenisciformes; family Spheniscidae; genus Pygoscelis; species Pygoscelis adeliae. The sequence goes on from NW_008825265.1 coordinate 516,675, forward strand.
TATAACAATGGAGGAAAAAAACATCATTCACATTTATCCCCTTCTGCTTACTAAAGTGCATTTGATAGCTCCGTATATTCTCTTTTGGCATACTGACTTTATTTGAGCTTGAAAATTATATACTAGCCAAGCGTTTTCAGGGTTTGAAGAAAAATGTTTGACTTTCTCTTAGTAAATGCAAAGACAAAAACAGTAATGCAATTTTAAAGCCAAATGGGAAGGGCAGAAGGAGGGAGTGGGTCTCGTTATTAACACTTTTGTTCTGTTTGCAGGTTCCCTTATGTTTAAATAACTTAGAATTTCTTAGAAGTTAATAGAAATGCCAAAAGTTCTATTTTAAATGCATTTGTAGCTCAAAAGGGCTAGGTGGCTGGATTTTTTTTTTTTTTTTAAGAACCTCAGCCATTTAGGCTGTATATACAGTGTATGCCTCCTAAAACTGTCATTTCAGAGGACAAGGATGAAAAAGACTTCAAATCTCTCTTAAAGCCTAACAGGTTAGTTTTTAGCCATATTTAAAACCTTCACAAAGCCCTGATTACCCAGAAAATCACTGGTGGAATCCTTGGACCACTCTCCCCATCATTACCTCACTCCCTTCCTCATGTTTGCAGGAACAGTTGGCTCAAAATAAAAAAAAGTCAAGCTCTCTCTAGCCTGCAGAGAATGAATTCCCCTGCAGGACATCTCTCGCTGGGGTCAGTTCCTATAGAATAAACAATTTTTCAGTTCACCTGCAATTCTGTACAGGAATGGTTAGGAGCTGACTCGGGACCGAAGGTTTGCTCCTGCAGCAGTCCCTGGTGGTTTAGCTGCCTTGTGAATTCTGCATCCCCACAAGAACTTCAGCCCTGATAAAAATTTTCTCTCTCTGTGGACTCAGGGTCACTGCTGCAACTGGAACGAAGTTGCATCACTGAAGTCTGGAAGAGATCAGACGAAAGAGACCAGCATGTTCCTCACAGCAGCCACGGTGACCCCAAGGACTTTGCTGTCCTTTGTCTCCGAGGAATGCGGATTGGTTTTGCCATTGAGCTCTTCTATTCACATCTCAGAATAGTGATACAATACATATGGATCTGATGTGCAGTCTTGAAAGGATGACAGCATTATCGTTTAATGTGCTTTGTTTTAATTTAGAAATATTTTCCAGATTATGTCCTGGAAAGGGATACCTCTCCGTAATGTATTTTTTTAAAGCTGATGAATTCAATAATTCCATTCATTTCAGTGCTGAGCACAGGCACAGCCCAACGAGGTATTGACTGCCATCAGCTCTTTCCATAAACTCCAGGCAACTGAGGATACTCAGCACTTTGCAGAACTAGGCTCATCGCTACAGCAGGGCCAGGATGAGCCCCACACTGAAGTCTAAGGAAATCTCAAGTATATAAGGCCCACTGATCACCCTAGCCATAGAAGGATCATTCAGCCACTGAAATGCCATTTGCCTTTGACAGAAACCTCTCAGTCATGCTCAAAACTGGCAGTGAGCAGAGGGCTAAAAGTAGATTTGTTGACAGGCAGAATACCTGATTTTTCATAGGAGAAAAATCACTGTAGGCCTCTCAGTTCTCAGTGATCTTAGGGAGGAAGGGGGATGGCTTTGATTTTAAAAAGCTTATATAAACCTCACATCTCCTTACTCCTAAATACCCCTTTTAAGTACTTATTTATCCAGTTAAATATGAAGCCTCTTCCTATGATTCTTCCCCGCTGCTTGGGAAACACATTTCTGCTCATGTAAGCACTTTGACGTACAACATATTCAAGTCCATAGTTTCCATTAATTGCTCCAGCTGCTTCCCTCCATTTAGCAGCCTGATGGTATAGACACTGCCTGTGGTCATTCACTTGTGTGAGTCTAGATTTACCTGTGTGTGCATGCAGTTCCGGTGAAATTTTTTATGCTGAGGGTGGTGAAACACTGGGACAGGTTGCCCAGAGAGGTGGTGGATGCCCCATCCCTGGAAACATTCAAGGTCAGGTTGGACAGGGCTCTGAGCAACCTGATCTAGCTGAAGATGTCCTTGCCCATGGCAGGGTGCTTGGACTAGATGACCTTTAGAGGTCCCTTCTAACCCAAACTATTCTATGATTTTATGATTCTATGAATAAAGCATTTGCAATCATGACCTAGCTCTGCTACTATTTCCTCAGCCCGGGAACTGATATGCTGAAATCTGCATGTGATGGGAGTGTGACATGTGAAGGGTCTCTGTGCAGCACCACTTGGCAGCTAAAGCACAGAAAAGTGAGGTGTTACATGGGTTAATTACAACTGAAGCATGAACCGTAAAAAGACACCCCCACAAACACACACACACACACACACACACACACACGACTGTCAAGTGGATTGGTTTCCAAAAGCTGACAATTTCTAGGAATTCAGCTTCTCTGAAGTGTCAGAAAACCAGGAACTGGGGAAAATGGGGACATTCCAACCATCAAACCCTTCTGGAACTGTTAGCCAACAGTTCCCAGAGAAATAGATGATTCACTTATCAGTTGTCATCTGCTATACAACCCCACCGCTGCCACAGCCCTCAAGAAATGAGCAAGTTAGTAATAAATCCTGTATTCTAAACAGGAAATGATTCTTCAGCTGGGGATGTCTAAAAAAGAAACAAGCCGCTGTCTCTCAAATGGCATGTAGTGAAATGACTGTGCTCCTCACTCAGCCCTAGAGAAGTTTTGTGGCTCGACTCTGCTGACTTACTGCTGTTACCAGATCTGTTGGGGCAGGGGCAGGTTGTGAAGTTAAGGTTATACAAGAGAGATGGAGATGCGACTGTTTGTTTAGGTTTGGACACTGGGGTGTGAAGGGAAGCACTGGGGGCACTGACCTCGTTGCTTCAGGGATTTTTTTTGCTTCACTATAGTTCCTGGCAGCAGACTGCATGCCTCTCTCTGTTCCTGATGCACGGGGGACAGCAGCCCAGCCATATGGGGCAAAGGTGATGACTACTCTTAGGTCAACAGAAAGCAAAGCAACTTCGAAAGACCTCTTTCCTCTGCCTTTCCTTCCCCTCTGAAAACTTCATGCTTTCCTGACATACAGATTACAGGAGAACAGAAAAGATGTATGGATACTGTCAATAGGATAAATGGATACTAACAATGAAGGGCAAGGTAGGGGATAGAGAAAATAATTTGATTATGTGATGAATAATGTTTCTGCAAACAATAGGGCTCTGCTGTCAATTAGAAAGGCCAGAGCTGGAGTGGAGCAGAGCAATTACCTTGCTTGTAAATAATGATGGCAAAAAACCTTGAGCCTAAGCCCCCTCACACACAAATCCTATGTGAAGCAGTAAGTGTTTTGAGGTGGATTGAGCATCACCCTGCTAAGTCTGCAGGGATGGAGCTTTTCTCTGCTTGTGCTAAGTTCCCTTGGGGAACGAGGGTGTCAGTCTTGCATCAGCTTTATACAATGGGAAATACATTCTGCTGATCTTGTTTAGGGCTGATCCTCTATTAAGGACTTGTCACTCATTGTCACATAATGTCACAGATGGCATTATTATGCCATACCTATGTGGCACCTTCTGAATCTTTTCCTGGGTAGTAGCTTACAAGTAAAGTCTTAAAGGTGTGCTTGTGTCTTCCCACAGTTTGATCATATTAAGTAAATTTAAAATGCGGATGATAAAAATTAGCAATAGCCAATTATTTCAAATACTTTTAGGCATTGGTGAAAAGTGAGTTTATTTTTTTTTAAAAGCATAATTCTCTCATTCATAAAAAAACCCAACAACCAAAACAACCAACTTAATGTCTGTTTTCAGAATGGACAAAATACTGGTTTCCATGCATCTTTAACCTGTTAGGAAGGTCTTAGAACAAATCACATCACAGCCAAGCAAATCAAAGTTATAAGTAAGACACAGAGCTTTTTGACAAAGAAGTTGATTAATAATGAGAACAAATCACCGAGCAATGTGACAGATTCTTCTTTTCCGGGAGTTCTCAGTCAAAATTGCATTTGACCCAAAAGATATGATTTAATTGAATACAAGCTGAAGGAAAGAGTTGATGAAATACCACAGCTTGTGTTAAAAAGAACAGCAGCTCAATGGTTCCTTGTGGCCTGGAAATCTGTAGTGGGGTGCAATATTAAATGATACTAGTTTTATTAAAGTGCCCTGTAACTACTAAGCGTGTTTCAGCTACCTTTCCTGCCAGTGGCACAAGACTGACCTAGCATCTTCTGCAGACTGCAACATTTTATAATATTCTCCCCCAAAACTTGTCAACACCAATGCTTGATCTTTTTTTTTGCTTTTAATCCTTCTACTTTCTGTTTTTCTCTTTAATCTTACTGCATTTCAACATGCTGTTAGACTTCTGTTAACTTCATTGCTTTTTTCACATTTCTGTATGTTTAAGGTTCTTAGGTCCAAAGTTTTTGCTCAGCCCATCCAAAAAAGACAGGCTAAAAGTGAAGTTCCAATCATAGATTTTGGTTTCTTTTTCAAAATTAGTAGTATTACGAGTTTAGGGGTGTTATTGCTAATCTTTCTTTTGTGATACTGATACCTTGTCACTGGCAATACAATTTTCTGGCTGAGTTTAGGAGCCTTTAATCTGAATCCACTTACTCAGTCCATTGCATTACTTACTCGCATGAGAAAAAACCCCAGACAATTCCCCAGGTCTAAACCATGTGTGTAGAGAGCAGAACTGAGTCCTGAATGAGGAAACATTTCAATGGAGGTTCCTTTTCATTCATTTTCCGATACTGCTTCTTTGTCTCAATCTGAAAAAAAACCCTCTAAACTCCTGAGTAACCTCTGACCGGTTGCTCCTCATAATGCTTGTACCTCATCTTGTGGGAAAATAATTTGTGGTTTTGAGATTGAGTAGAGACTTTCTGATATGCATTTTCAAGCTGAGATTTTTTTAAGACACACACACACACACACACACACACACACACACACACACACACACACACGAGACTGCTTTCTGCTTCATCGCTTTACTCTGACAATCCTGAAACAACCAGACTGTAGCTGATCAAAGCCTGTAACAAAACACTTCATGGAGGCAGGTGAGACAGATTAGAGACAACTGTTACAGCTGTATGGGACTGCACAGGCAGCTGCATCTCTCTGACATTTCCTCTGCCTTTAATTTTAACATCACTTTTTCCAGGCAAGTTTGGAATCGGTTCAGTCTATGTGGCTTGCAGCTGAGCTACGTAAAACTTTTAATCTGAACTTCATTACCTGCATTTGGATTTCATTACAGGCATGACCTGGAGCCATTGCTTGTACATTTTCCTAATTGCATAAATCACTCAAATGAGCTTCTACAATATACATTTCCCAACAGCACCATGAGAACTTCACAGTTTCTCATGAAGTCAGTTGAGACAAAACACAATGGCTTTTGAGGAATGCTAAGGAAGGAGAAAACAGTTACAACATTACAAGGAACTAATGAATGGCTTAATGAAGACGTAGCAAGAAGTTCTCATCACATTTTCTTGTAATATCAATGTGAGTAGGGTAGGTACTCTATGAACATAATTAAACAAACTGCAAAATGATAAAAAGGAGTATAATTTTCACAATGCAAATTAAATCCATGAACTCCACTTTCAAAAGGAGCACTGAAACAGAGCACAGCAGGATACAAAGCTCGAACTGGACATTCATAACACGTTAGAAAAAACTAACCACAGTTTTGAAAGGGACAGAAGTTCTCCTGATTCAAGGTGTAAGCCAGCCTCGAACACCTGAAACTACAGAGCACCTTAGCATGGTGGTAACTTACATATTAAATCATGGGTTGGTGATTTTCCAGAGTCGTGTTCCAGTTTGTAATTTTCATTTCCAGGTTTGAAGTGACGTGCAAAAACTAGTGAAATTCTCTGTGTGTCCTTTGATGCATACTATCAGCTGCCAGCTCCTGCCTTGGATCCCTACTGCACAATCTCTTCCTCTGGAGGAACTGGTAATAGGTTCTCTCCTTCAAGAAACAGGACCATTGCTGGGAACCAGGATGGCATTGGTTACGTTGCTATGAGGACTGGGTATTCATTTGGACAGCTAAATTCCATACCACTGAATGAAATGGGTATCCACAAACTGTTTAGCAGCAATTCATCAGAAGCCCAAATCTATTGAAGGTAAGAGAGACATGAAGGAAAAATGTATATATCTTCCAAAGCCAAGGAGAACATCTTCATGACTTGTCCTTATCAAAGGCCACCATCAGTCTCAGCGTACCTCACCGTACATCTTTCACCATACCTCAAATATATGTGCTCTCAGCCTTTTTCAGCACAGACAAACAAATGCCTCTGCTCTGAAATTTATCCTCTCTGGCCTCTCAGTGTGGCAACTAGCTGCAGAGAGGCTGACATTGACAGGTAGTGGCCATGCTGTCACTGTATTTCAGATTTCCTCATCTTTGCAGTGTCTCCCCGTGATGTTCCTCTTCTTGCAGAAGCAGAAATGACATGGAGCAAGGCTGGTCTCGCACAGGCACAACTACCTTCTGTGTTAACTAGCTTTGCTGAGAGCAGTTGTTGAATACAAGAGCTGACAGTGACTCAGTCCACACAGCTGCCATTGACCACTGATGACTTCAAAGCAGAAGCAGGGCTCAGTAACACATGTCCAGCCACAAATGCAGAAGTGAAAACAGAAGCGGGTTTGCTGGAATACTTTAGGAACTGCTAGATGTGAACAGATTTCCCTTCCCTCAAGCAAGTGAGTTGGGGGCAATCAATGTATCAATACTTTCAAATTGTGCTTCCTAGAAATCAGAGTTTGTAGATGTTAACTGTTGTGGGGTAACTGGAATGACTAGTCACTTTGCAGTTAGCATACACCTGCTAGCGTAACTTTCAGAAAATGTCTATAAAATATTATTATGGATGCAAGTTAATATAAAAATGGCAGAGCAGCTGTGTTTCATTAATATTCACACAACTGTTAACATTCAAAGATGAATTTTCCTCACCACTAGTTCTATGACTGAAATGCGGTTATCTTTTAAACAGGTATCTTTAAAAAGAAGGCAGCAGATACGTATAAAGGAAGAGAGGCAGATCCCATTAGTGAGGAAATATAATATCCCTTAAGAGAAAAAATAAATTTCATTAAGTAGAGCTTTTGACTGCTATAACTGTAAACTCCAGATTCTAGATAGGTATAACTTTCTACTGAATTCTTTTGAAATTTAATGTAAGAGGCAAGTAAAGAAAAACACACTAGATACACTTCATCGATATTTCGTGTAGGCGTTTTTCTATGTTTTCTTCTTAGTCATTTTGCATCTCATCCTTTTGGAAACCATCTTTAAATCTGGATATCTACTCTTCTTCTAGTCTTCTGATTTTAGCTCTCTGTCCATTTTTTGCACAGTCACAGTCACACAGAGTGGATACCCAGTAATGCCAGAGCTTGAATAGAAATGTTGACCTCCTTTAGGAATTGAAACAGGCAAATGACATCACCTATTCCCAATTCATCACTACTGGAAGAGCCATAATACATTTTCCAGTGAGGACACCTTTGACATAGGTAGTTTAAACTTTCTGTAAATTGAAGAAAGAAACACCTTAGGTACACGAAGACAGTATTTTACTCTTTGTTCTCCTGTCTAGTTTGCTGAATAAATCTGTGTGAGGTTTTCTGGGTCTGGGGTAACTTCCATTTTTTCAGCCCCTGGGTGATGAGAAGAGAAGGGAAGGGAAGGGAAGGGAAGAGGAGAGGAGAGGAGAGGAGAGAAGAGGAGAGGAGAGGAGAGAAGAGAAGAGAAGAGAAGAGAAGAGAAGAGAAGAGAAGAGAAGAGAAGAGAAGAGAAGAGAAGAGAAGAGAAGAGAAGAGAAGAGAAGAGAAGAGAAGAGAAGAGAAGAGAAGAGAAGAGAAGAGAAGAGAAGAGAAGAGAAGAGAAGAGAAGAGAAGAGAAGAGAAGAGAAGAGAAGAGAAGAGAAGAGAAGAGAAGAGAAGAGAAGAGAAGAGAAGAGAAGAGAAGAGAAGAGAAGAGAAGAGACGAGACTATCCTGAATCAGAAGTCACCTTGTCATTGTTGTAAATAGATCGAAGGACTGCGAAGTAAAGTTGACAGGTAGTCTTGCTTTGGCTGAAGATATGATACTCTAATTTGAAAAACAAATGAGAAAGTATAAAAAGTTAGCTTCAATCCTGCCTAACAAAGTACAATGAATTTGGTTTTGTGCAAAGCCATTTATGATGGCAGAATGTCTGTACAACATACTGAAATGTGTAATTTTAAAGGTAGCCACAACTTAAATAGATAATATGCTTACAGAGGCAAGGTTTCTATGGTGAGGTGGTACCTTTTTTAAAATCATCACAATGGGCTAAACCATTGATTGGATAGATCAGGGGCACAACTGTATTAAGTATAATAGTTGATCTTATAAAAACCTATCTCCTCCCAGAGATCTTATTTCTCTCATATGGTCAGATCATTGCTGATGCAACAATGCTACCAAGAAAACATTATTCACAGAGGATAAAACCAAAAGGCACTTTGAGGATAAAGCTGAAAGAGAATCAAGGGCCTTTGCTGTGTCGTAACACAGATGACATCCAAAAACAATGCTTGTCTGCTTGATTCAAAAAACAGCTTGTCCTTATCCAACACATATTTATCCATAATGCATGCGAACTGCATTTTAATATGTACATTATGGCCACATTACTCACACTCAAGGCCCCAACAGTTGTCAGGTATTAGCCAAAGCTGGCTGATTTTTCACTTGGACTCTCACTGGAGCCAGAAAGAGAAATACATGGCTACAGGTGCTGAGCAAAAGACACCAAGGGAGAGGGACAAGATCCTTGACTTTCGCTGGTTCATTTTCAGAGGTGAATCTTAGCACCTGACCGCAAGTGGAGATCTGACAGCAGAATTAGAAAGTAATCTTTTCTGGGGAGGAAATCTGGGGGAGTTGGGTAGCTGTTAAGGTAAATCTGCCCTTCAGATGGTATGAAAAGGTTCCTGGAAACCCTGAGGTTTCCTGGTGATGCACAGTGACAGCGGCATGCTCAAGGCTGCTTGAACTGCCATTTCATTTGTCCTGCAGCCCCTTCACGGGTTGCATGTGGGATGGTCAGATTTCAATCTTCATATTTAAATATACAAGGGCAGCTGGGAGGAGGATGAGATCCATTTGCCTTACTTGCCAGAGCAGCTCCCCATTAACAAGACAATGTTTTCCAAGCCAATATAATTCTGCATCTGTTGTCCATTTTACTTAGATTTTGTAAGATTACAGTCTCCTGAATAGAGTCTGTCCCTCCATTTTTCTTATTTTTTTCAATTATTATTGCAAAGTTGTCTCATTTCAAGAGACCACATCCTCTGAAATACACCAGTATGCCATGCTTCATCTTTTTATAGGGAAAGTTGATTTTAAAATCCATGGTGGTTAAAGTTGTTTCTGTCTTATACTGTTATACTACTGAAATAACTTCAGAAGAAAAAAGTGGACTCACAAAGATATTTTATACCCCCAAACCATTCCATCACTGCAAATTAAAAAAAAAATTCCTGTGGTCCTCAACTGTTATTCCTGCAGTAGTTCTCAGACTGGCCATTAAATACACTCTTCTGTGCATGTTTTTTACCTAAATATTGTTGATTTTGACATGAACTCTACCTTGAGGTAATAGGCAGTTTATAATACATCAGTGTAATGGATTGCATATATTTAAGACATTTTAGGAAAACTGACCTTCTCTTGCTTAATCCTGACCACCAGCAACTTTTCCATCATTGAGAGAGGAACTCTCAGTATTTAAATAAATCATAATATATAATGTATTTGGTATATCTGTAAGTGGCCTGGAAATACTGAACAACAGAATACTTAATTTGATAAGCCTGGGCTGAAATTTTCCTGACCTGTAGCAGTTAGCTAAACTGCTAATACCTTTGATGTATTTTGAAGCTTGGCTTTCTATTCCCTTCCCAAGTTCTCCATTTTCCTTGGGCTGTAGAAGGTGCAGCACGCCAGTCTCCACCCAACTCTTCTTCTCCTACTGCTACTGACCAGCAGAAACATGAAGGCTTTGCTTCTGGCACAGTTTTACAGGAAAAGTGATGGAGGGTATTTGATCGCTCCGTTCCACATTCCAGAGGCTCAGAAAGTTTGTAGAAGGCACCGACTGCTTCACATAGGAATAAATAAGGTGCATTTAGATACAGCGGGGTAGAACCTCAGGGTACGTGGAGTGAATCACACAGGGCAGGGGAACCAGCAGTGGCAACCTGCAGCTGGATCCACAGGGAGGACCAGATCCTCTCTGGATCAGGTCCAGTGGGGTATGCTCCAAAATTCTTGCTTGCACTTCTCAGGAGACATCTAAGCCTCAGCAAACCAGGAAGGTACGTGCAGCACTTGTAACACAGAAAGAGGAAATACTTAAACACATTTAAAAGCCCAGTTAAACAAATTAATGGAAATAATATTCTGAAGTAAAATTTATGCTTGTCTGAATATTTCCATGACAGATTAGCTTATTTTGCAGACCAAAGATTGAGGTTTTCAGTTTCAAATTACATGTGGGCTTCCCAATAAACCTACATCCTTTTTCCAGCTCATATTCTTGTCAGAAATAACATGAGCTCAGCTATCAGAAGGGATGGCACGCATCGATGGCAGCCCATGAGATGGGACAGGAGCCACATCTTGGCTGATTCTGCTGCAGGTAGCAATTTTTATCAGAAAATTTCACAGATATGAAATGGGACAGAGTGATTAGGAGAAGATAGGAGGAACAAACAGAAGCCACTTTTACTCAGCTGCTTCTGAGGATGATAACAGACAGGTCAGCAGGCCACAGAGACCTGCAACTCCATTGCTCTGGGGACTATTTAACCAGCAGAAAAGGTGGAAAAATTGGGTTCATGGATATATTATCCTGGACTGAACACCAGCAATGTCACATACACCTCAGTTGTCCAAGATTTTTACTTGTATTTATTCCTGTATCACCCTGTCCTTTTGCATTTGCACTTGTGTACTTGTGCATGCTGAAAAATAGTTGCAGAGTCAAGGCCTTGCCTTTGCTGTGAGGTTGAAATCAATTTGTCTTTAGTCTCGTGGATTTACAGCACACTGCAAAGGGGCTATGTATTGAAATCCAGTAGGAAGGTACTGCTTGTCTTTTACTTCCTGAGTATAGGATTCCTTTTTAATATTTCATAAGAAAGAAATTTTTTACAGTGAGAACAATTATTCACTGGAACAACCTCCCCAGGGACGTGGTGGAGTCCCCATCGCTGGAGGTTTTCAAAATGCAACTGGACAGGGTGCTGGGTAATCTTATCCAGGCTGCCTTTCCCAGGAAAGGTTGGACCAGGCGACCTTTTGAGGTCCCTCCCAACCTGGGCTGTTCTGTGATTCTGTGGTTCCATGATTTCTTTTTACCCGGTTAAAGAGATGTACGGTCAGCTTAGGGCCCTGAGAAACTGTGTTTGTTGTAGCAGCTAGTTTAGAAATTAGAATAATGATAGGAAAAGCTGTTGGGCTACAGTTGCACAATATCACTCCTCACTTTCAAAAAAGTCCATATTTTTTAGTACATCACTGTTTCTCAGACCACTCTTCTTTGTTTTTTATTTTGTTTTTGTTTACTTGGGTCATTGCTTTGCACTGTTCTAAGCATTCCCTGTTACATGCTGAGAAGAAAACAACTAATGAGCCTTTTCCTGTATTAAAATGCATTTGTTCTAGGTCCTAGGCCTTCGTGTAGCATGCACTTGAGCCTGAAGTCAATACAGACTTTCTTTTCTAGCATATATTATGAGAAGTACTGAGAATTCCCACTTTGTGTCACATACATCCGCAGTACTCCTTGCAGCATGCCCGCGAGGCTCTGTGGATGCAGGCTTTGTGAGGCCATGTCTGAAAAACACCATCTGCTCATCATTCCCCCCTCAGACCAGGAAAGTCAATACTACAAAAAATATTGTTCATTCTTCAGGTGAAGAAAATGGGAACTAGAAAAAGAATAAGCTCATACCTTTTTAAAAGAAGACATAATTGAACTCAGACGTTTTCTGAACCTTTGCTGTCTGCAAACTGGGAAAAGTAACACAGGCCTCTTCAAAGCTCGAGAGGAGCTATCGTAGGGGAACAGGTCTCACACTGCTAAATCTGAAAGAAGAACAAACAGGAATCAGTCTACCTTCAGTTTAGATCCTGGTGCTTTCTGCAGTCACCTCTTTGGCTGGTGACCTGGTGGCATCTGTTGCAAAAAGGAAAGGTATGTAAATGCAGTTGGAGCAGCCCTAGACAATAGCTCCTGGGATGCCTGTTTCTTCGCTGGGTACATCGTTATGAAAAGTGTGTCAAGGCTTCGCTCTCTGGGTTCTTTCTTCATCAGTTCATCAATGTCTGTTAGCAACTATTGTATTCTCAGAGGCTCCTTCAAGTATCAGCCCATCTAAAGCTCATTTATTCTGTTCATTAAATGCTGTGAAAGCTTCTGTTATGACTAAAATCCCTGCCACTAAAAGGAGCAACGGCAGGGCTGTTTGCTGACCTCACACCCATAATGAGGTTTTAGTCCTTTGTTTCTCACATTAAGGAAGTTAAGTCTTCTTACTGAGTCCTCGCTTGAGTAACCTTGTTTTGTTGTTTTGTTTGCTGTTGAGTTTAATTTACTGTGTCTTTCATTAAGCCGATTCAGCTATTACCTACGCTGTGAGTATTTGAGAAAAAAATTACATTTTGGCCATTAAAAAATAAATAAAGAAAAAAACGCCAAGATCCTAACGTATAGCCAAAGACTTGCCAAATGACAAAAAATTGCAGTGGCCACTTTTTCTGGAATGGGTCCTGTTTTTGCCGGTTCTACCAGCACTCTATATAGATCTATTTAATACATAACATAGTGCTGTATTGTTTTGGCTGAAATTATTGTACTTCAGGTCCTGTGTTTCAATTCAATTTTGCATATAGGCTAAACAAACAGATCTCTTGTCTCCTCTCCCACGTGCCTATTTACTCTGATTTTTTCTTGGCATGTTTAATGCAAAGACCTGTCCTAAAGTGACAGTGGCATTTTCATCTAGATACAAACCCAAGTTTTATCTTACTGAAGAAGGCAACTTTAGCAACATCAAGATTTCCCGCATTACAGTTGCATTTCACCAGAAAAAAATAATTCAGCTCTCAAGGATTTATCACTCAGTCATCATCAAAGTTTTTACAGTGCTATTTTAAGGACCCTATGGGAGCAAACCTCACAACACCTTTCCAAGCTACTTTGGCTGGTGGAGACAGGCAGCTGCAGAGGCAGGGAAGCACTCCTGCACTCCTGCTGCCTCAGGCCACGGCTGATAAGAGGCAGGGTCTCCAGACCCACCCACCCGCAGAGCATGTCCAGGAGCATTGCTTGTGAGTCCCACAGTCACTGTGCCACCTTTATCTAACGTTTTTGTCCTCACTGGAGCACTCTCCTTGTTCAGCAAATCTTTTTTTTGCTTCCTCTGAAGCCCTTCAGCTGTTGTTTGCAGCTCTAACACTATCATACCACACAGCTCTGTTTCATTGCGCGCCTGGAGGCGTGCAGCTCACCTCCAATGTATGCACTTGCCTCTCTCTCTTACCCACATATATATATATATGCATGCATATGCTTCTAGATATACACCTACACCTACCCCCTTCACTTGTCCCACACCATAACGGACCTGATCTATCTTTCATGAATCCCTGCTTTCATTCAGCAGCTTCCACTTCCCATTACACAATTCAGAGCTGTATTAGCATCGCTGGGGAAAAGCTCCCAAGCTTCCATTAAGCTTCCATTAAGCAAGTAAATGTCACCATTCGGAAAGCTCTGGCTCCGTCCCTTTCTCCACTGCCACTGCTTCAGTTCCCACTAGCCCTGCATACACGCTGCCAAAAGCTGGTATTAAACATGCCTGGGTATTGGCCTAAGGAGGCCCTAGCCCTCATTTTGATATTTTGCTGTTATCATTCTTAAGCTGTAAGGTATTTTACCTTGAACAAAGAGTTAGATTTAATAGACTGTGCAGCATATGCATTCCTAGCGGAGCGTGGCTGGATTTTGTTGTGATAACATCCCAAATTAAAATTGACAAGTGCTCAGCTTCAGAACTGCTCAAGTCAGCTGTGCTTGCTGTTAATGGGTTAGACATTTCCCAGAACACACAGTGGGAGAAGCTTCCAGGAAAAAGATAAGTGTAGGAGAGATTAAAGACAGTTTCTATAAGCTGTCCTGGTGTTCAGGAATGACAGTGAGGGAGATGGTAGATCAGCAGTCAGCAATTGGATTTCACACATGCATGTCAATTCCCTTCACTTTTAAAGAATCAGATGAGATAAAGGCAATAGGAGCTGAAATGTAGGCACGACACCTGGTTACACCACATGGCCCTGTTTTGTTTGCTTATGGCTTTGCTATCCCTTTACTGTTTAGCTGAATTACCCCGTGCTGGTTTCCCAAATCAGGCTCAGGAAAATGTAGACCTTTTGAAGAAAAATTTCCTTAACAGTAGTTTCATTGTTTGGCAAAGAAAAGTTAGAGACCTGCAGGCATCGTATCAGGAACATGCCCTTTTCCATTTTCAGGTAAAACGCGGCCAGTGTTTGTCTGTGCTATTGATTGCTGCACAATTGTTTGCATATAGAGTGGGGAGTTCTCCAGGCTCCCAAAGTGCAACCCCGTGCCTCAAGCACCTTCTTGTTTCCTATGACATCCAAACGTTTCTGGATCCTTGCCATGGATTTTAAGGGTGCAGGAATCAATATAATTTACACTGTCCTCAGCTGTACACCAACATAGAGAGAACTCAGTCACTTATCATGTTATACAGGGATGAAATTAAGAACTATGGAATTAAACTAGGAGAAGAAAAATGCCCCTACC
>NW_008825265.1:531608-567149 GCF_000699105.1 Pygoscelis adeliae
ATTTCCAAGGACAATGTGGCATGCATGATCTTGCTGTGAGGAGGGAATAAAAGGGCGGTTCAAGTGAAACATTATGTATTTTCCACTTTCAAAATTTATATTCCAATCCCAGATAAAAGCTATGGGAAAACTGAGTTTGAGAGTATATGTCATCAGTATAAGGTAACATATAGTGTGGGGCTAGCAGAATTATTCCAAAGCAAAAATTATGAGCCCATAAAATTCATATAATAACTCTTACATGTAGTGATACTCTCTGGTAACTATCATATGGTTATGATTAAGCCATTTTGGTCTCCACAACCCTAAATTAGATTAAACAGTTTTAAAGGCAGATTCCTCCCTGCCCCTGCAATAGTGCCTAAGGCAGAATGAAAGCTGTTTGAATAACCCAAATGTACATTTTCATAATTTAATAGGAAAAAAAACCCCAGAAGTTACATTTAAATCTGACTTTCTCAGGTTTATTATGCTTTGTCCATTTGGCAAATGTAATCTATAATACCCCAGAACAGGACTTCAAAGTTATTATTTGTTCTTTCAGTATCTTGCCCTGTGAGACTCTAAAATTGGCTGGAGCAGCTTGCACACCTTATGATACACATGCACACAATTTCTGTGAGTTATTGCTGTAAGGAGGTCTTATGTATATGGTTATTGAATAGTGGAGTTCATTCAGAACAATGGAATGTTATATTTCCTAAAAAATATATATTTTTAAATGTCTTTCTTTTATATGTCTTAAGGGTCTTACTCTTTAGCGTAACTAGTTTCATCAGAAACCTTTCAGGAAAGGAGATGTTGTTTTCACTCTTTACAGGCAAGAAAGGAACTGGCTTGGCCAAGATCAGACATTACGTTTGTGGTAGAAAAAGGAACTGAATCCAGCTTGAAAAGTCCCAGACATAATCACTAGCTTTATGGTAACTTTAACTCCATGTATTTATGGATTTTTTTGTAACTTAAAGGAAAAACAAATGCTCAGAGTGAGTGCTTTGATTCTCAGAGGATAAGCTAACATTTTTCATACATCAAGAATGATATATTTCTGACATAAAATAAAAGCTTAACTGTTCATTTAACAATGTATAGCCAGAAACTGCATAACATAGACAAAAAGAAACCCCCCAAAAATTTTACATGTACAACAAAATAGTGCTTTTTGTTCTTTTAGGGGGAGAAATAAAAAGTCATGATTGCAGTTTTTTGGAGCACCTGCTTTCATAGTGGTTTATAGTTCTGTGCCTTTAGACGCTTCTGAAAGCTTGCATGAGATTCATGCTGTAAATACCAAGTCACTTGAGTGGCACACTCACGCTGCTGAAGATACACTGGTACTTAGATGCTCCGGACACTGGAATGTTCCACACTGTGGAAACATTAAGATTGATAGTAACTAATGATAGATTTTGAAGGCAAGGAAGAAAGCCCACCTACTTTCTCATAAAATCCAGTTAGGGTGTAACTTTAACTTTCAGATCAGCTCAGGAACGTTTTTAAGCTTCTTTAATGCCAATTATTTTACATAAGGGTAAGGGACATGTCCTTCTACACCTCATAAATTTGACATACTGTAGTCTGAAATCTCATCAGCCTTCCGTGTTGCCAGATGCAGCTTACAAACATTAAGGATCTTATGGACATGTTTTTATGCTGTTACTCTCTACCAGTGCTATTTTTGCAAGCATGAGTTTTGTATTTGTCCTTTCCATGAACTCTCCATTTTGTTTAGTAGCTATATTAAACTATTTTACTATAAATCTAGGTTTTTAACTGCTTTGGGGTTCTTGGAATGATTGGTGCATGCTCAGAAAAGTTGTATACATAATTTTGTCCTCTGGAAGTACATTAAATACCCATAAATTACACTGAAGTGTCTTGTGGAAGAATGCTTGCTATTCTACTGCAAAATCTTAATCCACCTCTTTATACATTGGTAACATACAGTATTTTAAAAGCCATGTAAAGTTAAGGCTCTGGCTTAACTTGTAAAAGCAAATTAAACGACATCTTATCCTTAATCCAATGGATGTGTGTACACCGCCCAAAATGAGATCCTGTAATTCCCTGCTAGCACTGCTCCATTAATACAAACTACCAGCCTGTCTGGTAAATTTGATGTTGCTCTCTCTCCGCTCTGCAGCTTCTACCTCAATCAGGTTGGCAAAAGTGAAATCCAGTCTCTGTAGGTTTAGATGAGGCCTAAATGAAGACAGTTAATTTTTGCATATACAGAATCTACCTTACAAATTCATACACATATGCTGTGTTCACTGGTTTGTGTTTCACTGGCATGCATACAATATATTGCTTTTTAACACATATTTAAAAAAAAAAACTGTAAATTTTAGCTCTCTACTGTTGGTCAATGAGTTTTTCTCTCTTGAGCATTTAAGAACCAAATAAATTTGAGAGAATCTCTGCTGTGATCTGGCTAACATGGATACTGGATTGAGTTAATATTGAAGACCATGAATGAGAAATGCCTAAATATTTTATAATAATAGTCTCCGTGTTAGATAATGTAAACCATCCATGGTAAAAAAATACTACATCATCTATCTGCCTTAAGGAAAAATCTGTTTGAACTTTGCCTGATGACAAACCTTAAGAAATACCGATTTGTAGGTGATCTTTACAACCACCTTTGAATTTAGCAGTTATGCGTGGAAATGTGCGGTCCTCCTCCACATGCCTGAAACCTTTGATCTGAGCAGTTATGCCTCTAAAGGTGTTGACCTCCTCCACACGCCTGAGTCTCTTGTAGGTGCCAGTGCTTAGCAGTGGCGCTGAAGAACCGCCTGTGCTCCCTCCCAGGGTTTCGAGGCTCAGAAGGACTGCCCCTTGGATGGCTGCACTCAGGGCTTGAGACACAGGGTCTGTCCAAGTTGTGCCAAAATCAAAGACTTACTGTTTTTAAAAAAATGGTGAATCCAGTTTGAAAAGGCAGTACCAAAAATTTTCTATCAACTTTTACTGCAGAAGCTTTGGAACAGATGTGTTTTCTCTTTTCTGCCTAGCAGAGGGAGTTTCTCTGTAGATAAATGTTCTTCAGACTACTGCTGCCTCCTCTAGCATACGTTTGTCTAGTTCACTGATCTTGCTCCACTGTTTCCAAAGAGATAAACCCTATTTCACACTGTAGTCAAGGGCTTCACAGATATGTGCTGGGGAGGCAATATTAATTTCCTGAAAAAGTAGCTGTTTTTCAGAACATTCTCTGTTCTGAAATTTTAATACAAAACCTTCTTTCTCCTAAATCTAGCTTGTTTCCATGGGAAGAATCATATATCACAAAAAATGCCGAGCAAAGTCCAATCTGCATACCCCCTGGGGCTAAGACTTTACCATATGCTCTTTCCTTATGCTGCCGATCCCTCTGGTTCTTAGGGAGGAAACGCAAAGACATCTGTGAGCATGTAGCAAACACATTTGTGAAAATAGAGGAGGAGCTTCCACAGTAAAATGACTCCTATGGGAAACACAGATTTCTTTCTTTTTTAGATAACAAGCTAGCTTGTAACTGAGTGGTCACTGGTTACACCACTGCTTTTCAGGTAATTTCCTGTAACAACCATTTTGTTTCATTCATTGGCATTATTCCCCTAAGACTTGTGTCAAAGCGGGCAGGAAGACCTCCTCTCCATGGATTAATTGGCTTGGCCTCAGACCCAGATAGAGCAGCTGTCATTCACACGA
The DNA here is from genome assembly GCF_000699105.1 of Pygoscelis adeliae. Lineage (NCBI taxonomy): Eukaryota > Metazoa > Chordata > Aves > Sphenisciformes > Spheniscidae > Pygoscelis > Pygoscelis adeliae. Next base: position 535,308 of record NW_008825265.1, read on the forward strand.
ATCATTGCACAGATTAAGATTTGGATTATTTCCCTTCTTTTCAGTGTTTTACAGATGAAATGTCTCAATTAGACATGATCCCTTGCTACACTGCCATTTATTCCCACCATTCCTGAATGTGTCACTGTTGGCAAACCATGCTGGGTATGAAGACACCAGCCAGATTTGGGTAATGGTTTCTCAAAGTAGTGGCTGGTAGCAGAAATGCTGCAGTTTTTGGCTCTCCATGGTGAGATAGGCCTGTAGAAATAATTAAGACAGACTGAGCAGCCTCCAAGTGCTGTGCATCCACATCATCCTCAGCTATTAACCTTTTGCCCTGACACCTCAGAGGCAAAGGGGATAAAATCATCTGGGATTTACTGTTTAGGGAATCATGCTTTTCCCTGTTCATATCTCCTTTCAACAAGATGCTCTCTGCTCATCCTTTTCACTTTGTAGCACAAGGCTGGCTTTGCTGTGCACAAGCACATACAGTGTCTCATTAACCAGCCATCCTCCAGTTTCCCAAAGCTTTGTGCTTCCCCTTGATGCTTTTATTTTCCTATGTTCCTTCTCTGCTATGCCATTAATACAACCTTTACACAAAGCTTGCCAAGAAAATCGCATTGTCCTACTGCAGGCCTTTTATTTTGGTTGGTCAATCTGTTCGACATAACTTAGCTATAAAAATATTTTGATGCCTGTTGTCTGACAAAGCCAGGTTGAACTTTAGCCAGGCTAAACACTTATTAGCAAAAATAAAAGTTGTATTTTCTTTCCTTCCACAAATTTAATTCTCTCTCACTATTTCCAAGTCAGTGGATGTAGAGCTGGCTGGAGGGGAAGACCCAAACCAAGGTATACAAAACCTGAAATATTACAGGCAGCATGAAACCCTGTGTATGTGCATCCATCTTGTTATTCTTTCAAACGAAGCAAACATTTATTAACTATAAGCAACCATTTTATGTTTGTGATGCTGGTTTTTAGGGAAAATAATTAATTGCTTGTTCTTTAAAAGTTGAAGTATTTATGTTTCTAGTTTCTCCGGATCATGGTTGTTACAGTGACAGGTTTCATGAGGTGAAGAGGAAGATCTTGTAGTTTTTGTTCTAAACTGAGTCCAAAGCTAAGTGTGTAGCTATCTGTACTCAGCTAGACTTGCTTGTGCTGGAGGCTGGCTGGGGTCTGCTTTTTTAACTAGACTGATTTAGCACAGGGCCACCTTGTACTTTTGTGTATGTGGAGTGAAGGCACTGCAAACTCACTCTAGGTGGTAATTTCACCTCAGGGGATGTTATCAAAGTACCAGAACATTAGCTATGCTTACATTTGAGAAATGCATTTTATGCCATTTATGTATATATAGCATTCTTGACCCTTAGTCTTGGCTCCAAGCTTTCCTATGTGTCCAAAACATATACATAACAGATGCTTCTTTGTTTCACACCAGCCACTGTAGACACAGCTGATACTCTTCAGTGGACATGTTTATTGAAACTTTCAGACAAAATGTCTCAATCACCTGGTAAGCATTTTAATTTGAAATCTGCCTTTCTTCTGTGCAATATGAAGGTTGCCTTTCGCCTCAGTCCTTCTGCAGGTTTTTTTGCCGCTCCTGCCAAGCTTGAACTGTGCTTTACCTGGAGTTTTCGCTTTTCCCTGGGCTGTGAAGCCTAGACATTTAGACTGCTTTTTTGCATAAAAAGGTTTTATGGAGTAGGGTGCAAACCGAAAGGAGGAAACGGTATCCACTTCTTAACAAGTTTACCACAGATCTTAAGGGTTCAAAACTGGTGATTTCAAAGACAAGATAAAAAAGCCTTTGGCCTTCTGAAAAAGGAGGCATTAGCCCCAGCCTTCTGTACCTTTTTCAGCTTCTTTCCTAGCACTGTTTCTCCTACTGGTTTATTGAAGCAGAAAACACGTGGCCCAAGAGAATTGTCTGCTACTCTAAGTACTTTGTATGACCATCAACTAGTTTGCAACCTTTTACTTATAGAGATTATATTAAGTTACGTTCAGAGGACCTTATTGTGATCTCACCCCTTAAAAAACAGGAGAAATTTTCACTAAAACAACAGAGTACGCAGCCAAAAGACAGGCATAGGCAAGATCAGTGTAAGACATGCAGTGTCTAGTATGTTGCTGTGTATACTTCCTTGCTGCACCAACCCAGCTGGGGTTTTCAGCGTAGCATGCACAAAAGGGCTTCCCAAATGTGAAATAAGAAAGATGCTTAATTCCTCTAATTTCTTCAGGGAAATCCTCTCCTCCCTTCAGGGGTGGATGTGGCCATATGACTTTCTGAACTGGTTAGACTGGCTGCTAAGTGTGCAAAATATTGCCAGGCTTGATAGGTCTCCTCTTGCTATTTCTCTCCTCACTGAGCTCACTATAATTTTAATTCCACCCCAGGTCTCACAAAGATAAGGCATGAATAAACTCATTAGATAGATTCTGGGTACAAAAGCAGCATTCAGGCAAATTTCCCTCTCCTCGAAGTCTGAGTGAGTAAAGCTTAAAGAAGTCACAAACTAAACCAGGAAGAATAAAAACATACGACTGAAAAACATCTTTCCTTTTTCTCTTTCAGACATCCTATCCCTATTTCATTAGAAAACATTTCTGTATCTTACAAAAATTCACTTTAAAGATCATATTTTTTTTTACATCTGTGTTTAAAACTCCTCTTGATAACAGTAGATTCTAGGTATTGCCTTTTCCTAGGTAAAATGGCTTTTCCAGCAGCCAAGAACCACCTTCCACACAGAAGAAACAGTTTTCACCTCCCAACATCTGTTGAAAATGCATATTAAAAACTAGTACTAGAGAGTTTGGGTTTGATTTCCACTTAGCAGTGCCGTAATTAACTTTTTTTTTTTTTTGCCTTTGGTTTTGTCAAATGTGCATTTAAGCACACAAGTAAGTGCATTGGGGCACCCTGATGCAGCCCTGCACAAGACATAAAACAGAAACAGCCTCCACTGTGAAGTGCAGGTTTAAAGCTTCATTGATGTGTTGAGAAAAAAATGCAGTAGAACTTGTCTCCATTCAGAGGCTGGATCTTGAAAAATGGAATTTCCAAGGGGAAAGCTGACAGTTGGAGAAATGTTGAGGGCAGTGTTGCAGTTGCCTGGGAGGAAGAGCTTGTCAGTGCCCTTTATTCAGCTATATAGGCCTTTCTATGTTCTTTCTTTGAATTTAAGCATGATTTTTTAAAACCAATTCTTAAAATAGAGCAGTGTTTTGAATGTCTTTTTTCAGGCATTCTCTCATAGCTTTAAATGTGCAGAGCTCATGTATACCAAGCTGTTCTTTCAAAACAGCTCAGAGGAAAAACACCCTGTCCCCAAATGCTACAACTTCAGAGGCCTCCAACTGACTACCCAGGCCTATTTAGGAAAGATCCCTAAATTGGTTATCCAATGCACCATTGAAAAGGAAGCGTGAGTACAGGTTGATTCCCAATTCATTCATTAAGTCTTCCCAAGGATATGGAGGGTGATCTGTGAGGACAAGAACCCATGGCAATGACATTTGTCTTTCTCATTTTAGTTATTTAAGAGTTCAAGAAACACATTGCTCTTGATAAGAATTTACTCTGAAGAGGATTTTTTCTGCGTATAAATACTTTGCTTTCAGTGCAGGTAGCTTTGCAAATTTATATTTTGGTTTGTTCTTTGTTTAGAATCTCCACTTTCTGGGCCTTTGTAGCTAGTGTTATGACTCAACATAAACTTGATATTTTAAAAAAGAAGAAAAGCACTTTCAGTTTCTCTCAGTTCTTTGTAATTAAAGGACCAAAAAGCTGAAGCTAGGTAGGAAGTTGTTTTCATAACCAGGATGCGTGCCGCTTTAATGACATAAAAGGATCAAGGAAAAAATCCTTAGCCCTGAGGCATTGTGTGTCAATGACTTAAGGGTTATTTTAGTGGCATGTAAGCCATTGAATCTGCTCTTTCTGTAGCATTTTGGGGACCTGTATGAACTGACCTTGGAAGAAAAAATGCTCAGGTATCATAATATTCAGCATTCTGTTGATTCAAAAAAATGTCATATATATAACAAGACAAAATATATCCTCATAGAATCATAGATTAATTTAGGTTGGAAGGGACCTCCAGAGGTCTAACTCCAAGCCTTTGTTCAAAACATGACCAACTTCAAAGTTAAATCAGTTTGCTTGGACTTTGTCCAGATGACATGGGCTCCATCCTTGTCCAGCTCCAAGGATGGAAATGCCACAACCTCTCTGGCAAACCTGTTACTGTGATTGACCACTCTCATTGTGAAGAATTTTTTTAATATATCCAATAGCAATTTTCCTTGCTGTACCTTGCGTCTGTTGCCTCTTGAGCTTCTGCTGTGTACCACCAAAAAAACCCTAGGTCCATCTTCTCTGTATCCCCTTTAGGCAGTGGAAAACAACAAACAGATTCCTCCTTGGCCGCCTTCTTCTGTGGCTGAGCAAACTTAAATGCATCTAGAGCCAAAATAATTGTGTTTACAGAAATGAATTTTTAAAAAGCAATGTCGAGCTCCATATGTATCGTGTCTTAGTGGTTATACCTATAACAAATGGACTTGTTGGGAAGAAAGGCAGTGTTCAAAGTTTCAGCCTACCTTAGTCGGGCACCTTCCTGTTCTGAAAGTCAGGCACCTTCCTGTTCTGAAAGTCAGGCACCTTCCTGTTCTGAAAGTCAGGCACTTGTCTCTAAAACCTTGCTTATACCCCTCAAGTAAAGAGACGTGACTAAAGGAACACATTCAAAGAAGGAACAGAAAAAAAGAATGAAAAAAGTGTAATTTTCATTATTACTTTTCTAATGATAATTTCATTCCTCTACAGATCATGAATACTGTCAATCATTATGTCTCATAAAAATGGGAATACATGAGTATTTTGCTGAATTTTTAAAGGGAGAATTACACATATTCAATTTTGCTTGATATGAAAAGTGTTGCTGAGCTGTCTACAGCAGGGCTCGATCCCAAATGGGAGGGTATGCTAGGTTAGAGTTGAGTTGCATGCCTAGAAGGAGCCAGATTGGAATAAAATAATGATGTGAAGCCACTCTTGATCCTCCTCATGCCTATCTGTCTTGGATTTGAGGACAAAGGGTTTAGCTCTGAGGTCTTGATCTGTCTGAACAAACAACAGGTCATTTAAAACAAATACTGAACATTGAACAACTATCAGTTAATGTTTACACTGCAGAGCTTGTTATCATTATATTTAATGCTGTACAAATGTACGGTACAATTATGCTAATATATATGTCACCCGTTTCAGAAGGTCTACAAGATAAGACCCTAAGGTTGCTCATAAACAGAATTGTCCTGGATCTGTCCTATCTATAAACCTGTATCTTGCTATCACTGTCTGAGCACTTTAAAATGTGATGTTACTCTGGGTGGGTGGGTGGTTCTTCACTGACCTTCACACAGTGTTCATGTTCCCTTATCAGTAGGAGTGCCACTAGCGCCAGCAGGATGTGCTGTACTTACTCCATTCGTACTACTAGAAAGTAATACAAGCACAAGGCAGTCCAGAGTCATCTGGCCTCTATGAAAATACACCTTCTACACCCACTGAACTTTAATTGCATTCTTGTGAACACAAAACACTGCCTCTGCACCAGAAAATACAGCGCTCTGGTCAAAACGGACAGGGTCCTTCCCCAACTTTCACAGCATCTGTTTAGGAAACAGACTCTGACTGTTTGACTCTGACTCTGAAAGGAAACGTGGGTCACTTTGTAAGAAACGGAGCTGGAAACGGCCTGCATTACATGCAGGTTACTTCTCTTTGCATGTACCTAGGAAAAGGACAACATCCTGTAAATCACATCAAGGAGCAGTTTATTCACAAGGCAACTAGAAAGCCTGTAAATTCTTGGCAGACAAGACATTGCAAATATCCTGCATATTTATTTTAAGATAAACCTTAAAAAAAAGAGATCAGTATCACCAAAATATGTGTTGCAAAGGAGACTAAGGCATCAGATAAATTGCAGTGTTTGTCCTGTATCAGAGAGACTTGCCTCAAGGCTCAGTAATTGCTACAGTCTGCTGTGTGAGAAGGATGGCAATGAAACAGGTAGGTCAGACGGGAGAAACAAGCTCCATTCCCTACAGAGAAATTACACTCTTGCATAAAACCAGGGCACTCTTTCTGGAAGATCTGTGTGTATTCATGTGGAAAGAAAGAACCAAACATAATCACTTGCAATGCTGCCATGCATGTAATTACAGTTGTGATAATATGTGAAATGATCCAAAACATTTGCTGGGCTGTTTTCTTTAGAAGGACCCAGAAAACACCATAATAATAACCCTACCAATCTAGAAAAGGACAACTTCTGCTGTGACACATGGACATAGCTTTGAAGAAATTTTGGCTGTCCTCCCAAATACAAAGAGACTTAGATTTTTTTGTTCTCTGTGCTAGGTTAACACACAGCCTGAGAAGTAGAAGTCATGCTTGTATTATTTCTGAAATACATTATTAGTCTTTGCTTTCTTGCCTTAGCTCTTTATTTTGTCTTCTAGTTCAGTAGTTTTCAAGATCCTTCCAATATATGAACCCCAGAAACATTCCCAGTGGGAAGATGGACCAATTTCCCATACATCGATTGTTGTAAAGCATTTGCAGATTTGCTTTCCTTTGTTACTTTTCATTGACCCCTTAAAAGCAGACACCGGTTCCCCATGGTTTTGCAGTCCACAGCCTGAAAACTACTGCTCTAGACACTTTGACGTTTCATAATGTGTTTCTCTGTCATTGTGTTTTTAAGCAGCTGCTGTTCAGAAATAGGTCAGCATGTGCCAGCAGCTCATAATCAGGAGAAAAGGGGACACTCTGGGTCATGCTTCACCATGGCTGTGGGAGTCCTGATCCATGAATTGAGTGTCTATTCAGTTCCTACTTCAGTTTCTCAGATCATGCAGGCACACAGACATACACACAAACAAGCATGGAGCACACTTTTTTAATCATGAGCAAATATCTGCTTCCTATTTACAGATTTACAAGCTGGGTAAGTCATCAGTGTTGTGTGGATTTTTCCAGAGCAAGGAAGAAAGAAAATTTGCGTGGGGACAGCAGAATTCAACCCCCTCTTCTTTAATGAGGACTCCCAGCCTCATCTGCAGTGACCTTCATGGCAGGCCTCCCACGGACTTCAGTTGTGTCAGGGTTTGGCTTTGAAAACTGCATGCTGGAACATGTTGCTTAGCTCAAAGAATGTTTACAACTTGAGGGAAATGGAACTTGCACATTTAATGTAGAGGGCTTTAAAATCCCCAAGCGGTTCATTTTCCAGTGTTAACTTCCCCTTTACAATACACCGCATTGTAACCTCAGACCCAGGGGTTCAGCCATCTGTGACCGAGACCCAGATCTGCAAAGCATAACAAGGCTCCAAAATGACATCAAGTTATGCATATTAAAACATTAAAACTCTTGCTTTAGATGATTTTTCCTGGATGATGGGGAAATGTAGTTCAAGGTTGCCCAATGTTAAGAGAAACATGACAGAATAGCAAGCCCATCTCTACTGTTTTTCAACATGCGGTTACTTTCTGTACCCACAAGGGACTCACTGTCCATATCCTTCCGAGACCAAGCACTAGCCACGTGGTTATGTCAAATGCTTGGGGATAAGTGGTTTGATTACTGTAAGTGTCTTGCTTAATCAACTAAGTCATGCAGTTCCACCTGGTGGTAAAAATATAAAGATTTATCTTTGCAGGTTTGTTAAAAAGGCGCCAGATGGTACAAGTTATCCCCACTTTGCTCATCAGAAAAGCAACCAACAGGTATAGAGAGACAAACTTGTAATTTTGATGGCAAAATAGGTTTGTTGTAACCTGGTTAGTTTTCAGCAATGGTTAAAAAAGTGTGGAAACACCCCTTTGAACTCTAGAAAAATTAACTGTTATTGACATCTTTAAAACATGAGCCTGTCATCCTTCACCAGCATATACATATGGGTTCGTTTCTATCAGCAACCCAACTCTATTTTGATGAATGGATTCTTAACCAAAAGTGATAATTTCCTCACTTTTTGAAAAACCCTGGTACTGGGATTACTTTTTTTTCATTCCTCTCCACTAGACTCTTTAATGACATGAATACCATTATCCCATTTCCTACAAAGTTTGCCTGAGACTTTAATACTAGAAATTACTTGCTCCTACAGAGCAAGTAACTGTGACAAACAACACAGTACTATTGTTAGTATGCTGTTCCAGATGCTTAAGTTAATCAAGTGAGAAGAAAACTTGTCTTTTAGAGCAAAATTTACTTGCTATTTTGTCAAAGCCTGTGCATTCCATTAGCAGTAAGCAGAACATCAACAAGTAGCAACCACAGCACTATCATTTTTGCCCTTTAAGTTCTAAAGTTACAGACTTAACAACAACAAAGATCATTTGAACAGAACAAAGACTTTTTTTTTAGAAAGACATTGCTGTTACTAACCATAATTGCAAAGATGAAAACTACCCTTCTTACAGTTTTAGTTATCCTCTATTAAAAATGTTGAGCTTTACTTCTAGGCTGAGCTTGTCTAGCTTCAAATCTGAGCTTTAAGCTGGATTTTGCAGTACCATTGCCAACTAAAGGCTCTGCCAAAGACAGGTCTGTTCCTGAAATCTGGGAGCTCCACTCAGCCACACAGTTACCACATCACTGCGTTCCCATCTCACCACGATGAGATCTTTTATTTTTTGGGACAGAACAAACTTAAAAATCGACTAGCTTCTTAGTCCCTTTAACACACTTCTTAAGTACAAGTTTTGTACGCATTGTGCTGCCTTTGCTCCCCCGCACTCGAAGCCAGTTCTGTTTCATCAGGAAATCCCATGGGCATGCATACACTCTTTCCTAGAACACCATTGTAGGGACTCCCAGGGCACTCTGACTTCAGAGTTTCTTCCTTCACAGTCATACAGGACCGAACTTGAAGAGAGACCCATGTCTATAGCAATTCATATGCATGGTCACTTCTTACTTTTTAATAACAGTGATGCAGAAACCCAGACAAAGAAAATAATGGAGTATTATACTTCCCACTTCAGGGTCCTCACCACTCTCTAATTCTCACTGTGTTTTCACTGTGGACCTCTGAAGCACCCAGATATTTTCCCTGTAGCTTCAAGTTTCTCCTCTGAATCACTATGAATCTAAAATTGGTGTATCCTCTGAAATAAATTTCATTTCTCCTTGGTTGATCTTACTGTGTAATCCACCCTCTTCAGACTACAGAAACAATTCTCTTCATCTTCACACCTTTCCAAATTTTTGTTGCTTGTAAATCCATTCCCTGACTTTTTAGGCATGTTGTTTTTGAAAGGATTTACCACAAGTTGTTTTGGTTTTGGTTCAGATCTTCATTGAAATGCCATTTGTTTCAAATCCTACCCCCCCTTAGAGACATTGCAGAAAAGTAGTTTCTCTGGGTTTCGACTTCCCATTCTTCCAGGGTGTTTCCAACCTGACTGGCAGCCACCTAAGTTCCACATTGCTCCCAAGGCTTGATTCTAGTACCAAATAATGGACTCCATGAGCAACAAGTATTTATAGTTCTGGACCTTCATAGCATCAGACAGAATCCATAGGGCTTACAAAACCAGACTCCTGAAACTGCCATTTCTCTGGATAAATCAAATCACTTCTTAACTTTCTTTTCAATAAGCAGAATAGATTGTGATCCTTGGCATCAACATTATAAATTATGGTGCTTTTCTCTCAAGCCTTAAGCCATTATCAAGGTTTTTCTCTGACTGTCAACAAGGTAACATTTCATTAGTGATCATACCAGTGATCATATCATAAAATAACTTCATTAATCTCAGTTCAGAGAGTTCCTGGATATAATGAAGAATGTCAGGATAGGGACAGAACCTGGCAACAGGCTGCTGCTTCCAAAAGGATGCTGTAAGCACGGTGTTATTCAGATACATTCCCAATTGCATCCTTTCATCACATTTTTCATCTGAAGCTGTTGCAGTGACACAACATTAAAGGACTTGTGTGGTGGTTTGGGCATTTTCCTCAACAGTGAGGGTTTGAATTTCCTGGAAAAGAAGCAAAGTTGGGAATCCATCTAATAACATCCTCTAACCATTGAGCTGATCTCTGACAATCTGCTCCATTTTAAGCTATATTTTAAGAGGATGTACCAATGTTCTGTTCAGTTTGCTGGAGCTGAAACATCTTACTCGGCAAAGATAAATGTGATTTCATAATGATACTCTTGTCAAAGGATCACGTAATCTGGGACTATTTCTTGTAGAGGTCACCAGGCATTTCTGAATGACAAGGTCATCTTTTTGGAAGCACTCCCTCCTCCTCAGTTGAATGAAAATCAAATACCCTGTGTACCTCAAAGGACAAATCAGGCTATGACTACCCTATCTTGACAAATCATGAAAATTGCTCAACAGTGAAAACTGTCTTCACTCTTTCTCCATCTCTCATGCATTTCCCTCACACATGCAGCAATCTGGTTTCCTCCAGCTGTGATTCCTCCTCTGCTTCCACTCTTACAAATCCTCAGAAATGGTCCTCAGGATTAAATGTTAGGGAGGGCGGGGACAGGGTATCATTCCAATGAGAAGATTGTGCAGATTAAAATGTAATAAAACAAGTCTTTTAGAAATATGCGCTTACAGGCATTTAACTATAAGCAGACCATTTCATAGCTTTTATTACACTGGACTCCTGCCAGTAAATGAAAATCACACGGAACATGCAACTTTCACAATGAGATTTTTCCCTTATTGCATCTAACTACCAGAGACAGCAGTCACCTCCACTGGTGCTCTGCCTTTGGCCCCCTTCTGAGATTTAGGCCATTAAATTGCTTCCACATGACAGGACTTGGAATGTTGAAAATCAATCTAACTTATGATTCTGAAGTTTAGTTTCCTTTCAAGAGTTGTATTTCAAAAGTTCACAGCTGAACCCCTTCCTCTTCTAGCTTCAAGCCAGGATCATTTAAAGGTAATTTAAACACTCTGAGAAGATTGTAACATAAGCTCTTTTTCTGCATTGATTTATTTTTCAACATGAAAGAGTTAAGAGAAGAAAAACCTTTTAGAAGGTATCAAGCACTAATATTAAGGAATTAATTGTGGGGAGTATCAGAAAGAACAAAGATTGTCTGATGGCTGTTTATTTGCACAAGTCATTTACTATACAATTCAACAGCTCGTTTTCACGCTTTCCTCTCCCTGACACAGATTGCGAGACACACTGATCTAGTTTCGGGCAAACTAGTGCTATACTGAGTGATGGATTTGGATGCCATTGGCTAATCTTCACAAATACTTCAGGGTAAAGAAAATTACCCTTTTTATTTTTGTTTATTCCAACCCCTATTGCACTGAAATCTCTTTGCCTACGAAAAAGATTGTATACCAGCATTTAAGTGCTCTTGATACATTTGTTCCCAGTGGCCATGAAAGAGCTGTGTTCATTTCTTAGCCCATTAATTCTGTGTGATCCTTTCACTAAACCGAGCCTTACTGTCCATTTTAAGGGTCTTTTCAGTAAGATTAAAAGCAACATAATAAGTGGTGTATAAATATTTGGATATTCTGTGGTTTACTAGACAGAATGCAAAGCATTTGCTTTTTTTCCGGGGTCCTTCTTTGCACTATCCAGCCTTAATTTATGGTCTGAGGGTTAATATTATACAAACAATCATTTATTTCAGAAGAAATGTGATCATTATTAAGCTATTCCATTGGTTAAAGAAGAACCTCTGCTTTCTTTATCCCAGCTGGGTTGAGGTGGTTGCCTTAGGCTGCAGGCTGGAGAATGGAAAGCAGATGAAGCACGCTGAAGATTAACCACACAAAGGAGCTGCCTAAACAAAGAAAGGGCCACGATAGGAGGAGAAGAGAAAGTGTCTCAGCCTAGACAGGCACACTGGAAAAGAAACGGCACATAGCTGCTCACTACTTTGTGTCTTCACAAAAAACTAGGAAGAAAGTTATCAGCAATTCCTGTGGACTGATCTGTGCATATGCAAGCAAACTGGGCTTGTGGGCGCTTTCTGATAAGAAAGCAAATGCGACAACCCACGAATGACGCTGGTCATTAACCCAAATGCTGATACGAGGAAGACTGTTTAAAGGTGAAGCTCTTCATTTTGGTCTGTTTACACTCACACTGGAGACCAAAGGAGTCTATTTAATCATGTTAAAGACTCAAATTAAACCTGCAGATATCTCTTCAACCACATTACCCCTATATGTCCCACTACCCCATATGTCCCAAATGCACTGACTTTTGTCTCCTGTACTTTATATGGGATTCATCTTACCCAACCGAAGAAATTAAAGTTTTAAAAAGTTTAAACATTGGTGCTACTCACCCTGGCTTCCTCTGTAATCAAATGAGAAAAATAAGGAGTGATTTACATGACTTGTCTTAGCAATCTATCTTAAAAAGAGATTAACTACCCTCTAGAGATGCTCACTTCTTTCTACTGACTGCAAAAGGAGACTATAGTGAGCAGTACAGGCTTCAAAGCCTAACCTTGACATGCCTAACTGAGGAGAGAAGACATCCTGGTATACAAGCAGGGAGTTTACTTTTTGCTAGAGAAAAGTCTCTCAGTCATTTTCAGGAGACTGGCAATGTCATTGCAACAGTGCGTTTCTGGTTGGCAATCTTAATATTAATAATCACAAGAGGTTTTTTACTATTATTTTTCCCATTAAAAATCCCTAATGCATTGACTGATGCTCACTGCCAGTTAAGCACCATTTTGCCTGATGCCAAGTCAAACCGAAACCATGGTCGGTACTCGCGATACCTCAGAACAGCATCTAGAACAAAGTGTCCACTAGCAGACCCAAGGAGACATCTTTGGAAATCCTTTTGGTGGAGACAAACCTTTGGAAGGTCTCCAGTGTATTTCCTTGTTCTCTAATAAAGGACACTGCATGCCAGAGACATAGAGTCCTGTTCTTTAAACTTCATAATTCCTATGGGTCCAATCCTTCCCCTTCAATCACTAGCCACAGAATTGATCTTTATTTTGAAAATCTTTACTTACTCCACATTAAAGAATTTGTTTTCAATTATTTTTAAAGAAAAATTACTCCTGGTTTTACATAGCTTCTTGCTGAAAAGTGTGATAGCTCATAGAGCAAAACAGCATTCTTGGAAATATAAAGCTGGCTTAATTGGATTACTTCATTCACTACTTTTGTGCTTAAATAAATATGAGTTAGGCTGAAATATTAATAGGAGTGATATACTAACACTTCATTAGCAACCATATACTGTTCCCTCTTTCTTTCCCAAATGAATTCAATCTTCATTCTATTCCTCAACTACAACAATAGACATTTTCACGGACAACTGAGGCAGACTTTTTGAAGCTGGGCTAAAAGTAGCAATGAGATTAAGTATTTAGAGTTTTGTTACTTTTAACTGATAATTAAAATAGGAAAGCTTGATCACATCTATGTTATGAAGGAAAAATATGAACACAAAGTAGTCCTACTGAAGCCCTGTGAAAGCCATATGAGTCTGTCCATGGACTTAACTGTCTTTGGATCAGGCCATCATTAAGCATTTGCCCAGACATGCTGTTATAGACCCTTGATTTCTGACTTTATCTCTGTTTCAATGACTTCTGTGAAATAAATGGACCAGACTCATCTTTTCTGAGGCTTTAGCTTTTGGACAAATGGACATAGGATTTAGCCTATCTGTCTAACCAGGCTATCATCTGGATGCCACGTTAAAAGGAAGAATTCTTAGAAGTTTTGCCACAGAAGAGGCACATATCGAAGTCATACAATCTGGGGATTTTCAGTGATCCTTATGATACAGTATTCTGCTGAGACAGTAAGTAATGTGAGATGAGCTCTGGTCTATGCACAGTGATTAACAAATCTGTTCATAACAATGGGATCAGAAGCATGTACCTGGATTCCCCTGGGGAGAATCTGGTTGGATAGTGTTACACCACTAAAGAGCTGACGTGTCAGTGAAATGTTTACTGCACTCAGACTTTGTATTGGTATAAGTTTTCCTCAAGCTTGTCTAAAAACATGATTTGGAAAGGTCTATGATCAATGCTTCAAAACAAGGTTTACCGTCTTCATATAAAAGTTGCATTACCTGAATAATCTTTTTATACACTGGGTAATTCTGTCAAAGAATCTAACAGCTTTCTCCTCTTTTCTTGCTGAAGACACATTCCTGATTTCTATTCAGGAAAGGACTAGGGCAAATCTTCTGAGCAACCAGCTGACTTTTTATTAGATTAATGCAGTTGACTGCTTCATGAGTTTTTCAGCGTGCAAAGACCTCATACGTTTGAGCAACTGAATGAAATCATAAGTCTTGCCATCTAGTAGCAATACAAATTTTTATTATTTCTAAACATTTGTTTCAACTGTTCAGCAACAGCAAAGCTATACTCAGCACATAGCCACTATTAGTAGTATCAGGAAAGTCTGATTTATCTGTCAGGGGTGGTTTTGTCACTTTGGAGTACAAGTGCTCATTTGCTTGTTTAATAAGTGTCATAAGTGTTAATATTAAATATTAATATTAAACACTGAAAATAAAATTTCACTTTCATTTCCAGAGACATCCTCTACCCATTGACATGCCTTTCCAGTCTCATGGTGATCTTCATTTGCTTGTTCTCTTTCAGATTACACTAAACTATAAATTTATGTCTTGTCAGGGCCAAAAAATCTTATGCATCTGTGGAATATCACATAAATGCTAAAGTGAATTGGATCCATAATACCAGAAGTGTAAGATCTGGGTGCCTGAAATTCTTCTTTTGTTAAGTTGCTCATGTCAAAATATGCAGTTCTCCAGGGGTTTGTCTATATCTCACTGACATCTACCAGTTGTAGAACTGCTATGTAGCCTACTTTTTTCTAGTTCTCCACAGTTATTAGGCTTCTCTTTCTTGCCACAGTGAAGTTTTAAAAAGTAAAATCTGTTTCTGTTATGCATTTTCTTTCCATGTACCTTTATTACTGTTTGAGATTAACCATTGAAGATGACATGTTTTTGATTTTGCTTTGAGGACACATGATATCTATTGCATCACTATTTTGCCAGGGGCATTCAAAGTGCCCTAGCAGATGAGTGCATGCATGCTTCTGACTCTTGGATATGAAGAGAGCTGTTTGAACAGCTACAGCCAGCTCCATTGTGTTCATAGCAAACTCTGTGAAGTTCCTTTCAGCTACATGTCACTTCTAGTTTATGCTGTCTGAAGTTTTAACAATGATAGACGGTACTAAGCTCTTTTCAAAATTCTTGCTCAATCAGGAGCTGATACTCAAACCTGGCTGCATATAATTTTTTAAGTATGATGACTTTTTCAATAAGTGTGAAATAATTTTCATGGGCACATTCAGACATTTTTTGGACATTCAGATATTTTATACTACACTGTATATTTGGCACTACTATTTACCTATGTGGAAAAAGATAATGAACTAGACAAATCTGCCATATGAAGAAGACACAAATGAGAGGCGCTCAGTGCTTTGCTTACAGAAAATAATACTGTTCAGTTTCATACCATTGTCAGCTCTTAATTTCAGCTCAATCGCTCTTTCCAAAGGCTAGGAGTACTTGCTTTAACGGAGAAGCTGGCTTAACTGTTCTGCAATAACTCCCCCATGTGGGCATTCCATTTTACTCTGTATTTATTATTTCATTTTCAAAACAGTAAAGTTGTCTCAAATATTAGTCTTTCTTTCAAGTATAGTGGCTGCACATACAAGTTTTTCTGGCACACTTACAACATATGGAAATATCTTGGTTACTCTCCCTGTGTCAATAAAATCCAGAGTATGTCATCTATGTTAATCTAAGACTCAGCATGGACAGACTGTTTTAATTTCCTATAGGTTAGGAAGGATGGTTCCAGATGGATGAGAATGAGCTGAATTGCCCTTACTGGTAAAAGAAGGCTAAACAGTAATCTTTTCCTCTGATTGGTTGAGTCTGACTCCTCTGGAAGCTCATGTTGACCAGCCCGGCTTCACCTCAATTTGTTTACTGAAGTTAGGCAAAGCCTGTTTGCTGTCAACGGCTCTGAGCATGTCTAATCGCCTAGTCTTTGAAGTACTGGTGAGAGCTGACAGCTATCCCTTGCTAATGCTGTCAGCGTTGCTCATAACCATGGAGATGAATTGGTAGTGCACACAATGGGAGGGCACATACGGCTTGGAAGTTTTGGAGGACTGTAGACCCTCCAAAACTCTGTGTGGTCAGTACAGCTATGAAACTTCATATCAAAAGCTTACTGTAATTAATTAATAGTTTCTAAGCAGCTCAATCACACTAATTCTGATCGCTTCCCTGCTTCTTATCTAGAGATAAAAATGGTGATCTAATTATCTGATGGGGTTTGTGAGAATAAATAAACACTGATTTTCGTCTTCACTTTAGCAAAGACTAAAATCTAAATCTCTTAACTGACAGATTTTGAAAGATTATGTCATGTTTCTGCTGCCAGTAGGTTGTTATCACACAAGCATCCCACACAGGTTTTTATGTGGGCTCTAAATGTAAGTTGGCAAGAAGAGGGAAAGATCCTCCAGTTCGCTTCCCTCTTTGAGCTGGTTGATTGAACAACAGGCTAGAGGTAGACAGGGGGGAGGTCATTTTCAGGCTGAGTAAACACAGCAATTTCTCACCCAGAAATCTCCCCAGTGGCAGCTGTTTGACCTATAGGGGACTTGTCCTCTGTCTAGTTAAGAAGGAAATTGTGACATGGCTCTTCTTGGATGTTTTCTTTTTCCTTAAACTTATTTCATCTGGGAGCTAAGGTGCCAAAATACCACAATAAAGGTAGTTTCCATCCTCTTTTCAGATGGACCAGTCCCAGGAAGTCCCAGCCAGTCTTTTTCCATGTGATTCTAGGCCATATATAAATGTCAATCACTCGTGTCTTTTGTCCGGGTGAAAACAAATGAACAACCCCACCCACCCGTTTTGCTTCTCTAATCTAACAGCTTCCTGGTTTCTCTCATTATCCAAACTCATTCCCTAGATTTCCCCCTGGATGTGTCTATATCAGCTGTTAGATATGTACAGGTTTTGCACTGACTTTTGTATATATGGATGTATATATTGCTATCTATCAATATATAATTTGCTTAACAAAATTTTTTATGTATAACTTTCCTAAATGTACAGCTTCTCTTAAATAAAATCACCTCTTCGTAGGTACTTTTTGAAGTGAACTGAATCTTTTTTCAGAAATGTTGAAAATGGAAACTTCTTAATTCTTAGGTTTTTATTAATTTGGTAAATCCAAGGTAAGCATTTTTCATACTTTTGAGACTAACTACTCTAGTGCATTTACACTTACATGAACACTTGAATTTGCTGGTAAGCTCATGAAAATGTTGCACCTCCCCTTCCAGGGACTACATGAGTGTCTGAAATACCAAACTGAACACTAGGGCCAGCCTCCCTCTTTGGATGTTAGTGATGTAAAGAAATCTGACTAATGTAACATAATCTAGAGATAATAAGGTGAACAAGTTCTTAGTTTTCTAATTAGCAGATGCATACAATAGCTCTCCTTTCATCTGAGCTGGCTGTGTATTGTCACTGGCTGAAAGACAAGTGTTGAAGTTTAGGGCTGATATACTTAATATAAACTTCAGCAGTATTACTGTGTTTCAGGTGCTACCTGAATTACTTAGTAAACCTGAATCATCACGTTAATCACTGTAAATAAATAAATAATACCCATTGCACCTTTGCATCATCTGTCCTTCAAGGATAGTAACAAATTTTCTAAAAATTTAGGGAATAATACAACACACAAGTGAAATAACAGCCTAAGAAAGTGGAATTTGTGAATATGTGGAAGCTGGTGGGGAATATATATTCACACCAGCTGATTTAGCAGGCAAAAAGATTCAGAGATGAAGCTCCATAAGTGTCCTGTGCAGTCAGTGGAGAGATGCATGCCTCCATGGCCTGATTCAAAGCACTTAATTTAGACATCTGTACATAGAAAGCTGTAAATCCCCCCACAGCCTCCATTTTGCACTGTATTAATGGGTCTGCCATTGCAGAAGCAGGAAGATATCTTAAATGAGTTCTCCCATTTCTCACATTTGACTAATTTCTTTTGTTTTTCAGCTGCAATCTGAATTTGCTCCTCTTAACATTAGAAAACATTTGGCCTAGTAAGGCTTTTAATTGCTTTGTATACTTTAACATGATCTCAGTAGAAGCACTTACTGTGCGGCCTTATTTTTACTTTTATTCTACCCAGAGTGCTGGGCTTTATACTGAGAATTATACTATTTGGCATTTTTCATTTTATAAAGAAAATATAATACAAATTCTGTTTGTGCTACTACTAATCCTAAGAAAATCTCTCATGCAGGAACAGACTCTCAAATAGGAGTCTTCTCAGTGCTTAACAAATTCTCTCTCTCTTTAAATTCCCTGGTTTCTCCAGTGCTCTCAAATATTAAATTGCATTTGTCCCTTTCACATTGAGGAACAGAAAAAGATCAGTATCTGCAGATAGAGAAATTAAAGGTAGACATCCATGTACTAAGTAAGAAAGCAAAGGTAACCTCTGAGTTTAACTATACTTCTGGGTATAGTCAGCATCACACAAGCAGGCAATATAACTAGCATAATTTTCTAGCTGCCTTTTAGTTCCCTTTTTAGATAACCAAATACCACACACATCTGCATTTATTGGTGCAACCTTCAGCACAAGTGCAGGCTGAGTCCCAGATATGCTCCCTTGGATCCATAGAAAGATGCCTTAATTACTCCATTATCTCACAGTTTTGTGCTAAAAATACATAGGCAAATGTTTTAGTTATGGCATCCAGAAACATACTGGTGTGCTTCGCGTGTTACAGAAAGATTAAACGTTCGGGGAGAGTGACAAGATTAAACGTTTGGGGAGAATGACAAATTTCTGGGAACAGCAAACTAGAACATAAGAGAGGGAGGGAGCATTTCATGCTGCTTCCTCTGCTGTCAGTGGGAGGTCTCTGCACACTGCAGAACAAGACACTGACTATCTGTTTCCAAATTACGGGCACGTTAATTACTTCCCTTTCAGCTTGACTGCCAAAGCCAGGTAAAACTAGAGACTAGTGTCATTTTAGTGTCAATTTTCTCAGGAAGTTTAGTTATCAATGCAATGTCATCCATAAGGAACCCACTAGGAGTTAGATTTTTAAATTGAGAGGGTACTATCCCAAACATTTGTTCTGATCTCTTTAGTAACACAGACTGACAGATTTTACCCAATAATCTGTGGATCAATACTCTGAACTTATTCCAAAAACTTGTTTTCTGTATTACCTAGTCTGACATTTGGCAAGACAGATGTTGTGAATGGTAATATTGATGCCAACCACATTTTCCTTACACGTATCTGCAGCTGAAAAAAACAGCCAGAAATTGTTCAATATACACTAGACAAGTATCTCTTCTTTGGTAAAGAAGAGTGTATTGATCCAATGGCAGGACAGCTACAGAGTTAAATTTAAAAGTGTCAGGAGTAAAAATAAATGAGTTAATCAGCAAACACATGAAATGGGACAGAAAGTAGGTGAACACAGCCTCGTCATCACCCTAATTTTAACACCAACCTACCACAAACATTCGCTAGCAAAAAAGCCCACATTAATGCTAATGTGGTGCTTTATCCTTACCACAAAAAGTAAGTGTGTATGACATTAAAGACAATTTTACTGATAAAAAAGCATTGGTATTTTTTGTATTCACCAGTACAAGTCTGTTCTGACCTTCTGTCTCACTCAACATACGGACGTTTGACTCACGAATTAAGCCTTCCAATTTAAAAAAAAATCCTGTTTTAACACTAATCAGTTTGACTGAGGCTGGGCAATACATTACAGGCTTACTCAGGTACATCTTTGGGCATCACACCAGGTGGCTTTTCGTTGTTCATGTCCATTTCTAGGTACATGCATATCCTCGTGAACCTATATTTTAATGAACCATAAAAATTAACCTTGAAATAGGTAAGTGATAAGCCTACAACAAACACAGTTCCTTGGCATTATTTTGCTGGGAGTTGTCTGCTCTGTGGTGGATTTATATTGGTGGATTTCAGTGGGTTTATGTTAGTGTAAAGGAACAACTCACAGCTCCTGCTGTTTCAGAGTACAATATTTTCATTTAATGTTCTGAAGTCAGATGGTTGAGATGAACTACACTGAAGAACAACATAGCTAAAGCTAGCAAGATCAATCTATTATAGCTGATCTTAATCCCAAACCACAAACTTCATGACAAAGTCTCCTTACTATCACTGTAGGAAAAGATAAGTTAAAACATGTTGAAGTGCTGGTATTATATATATATATATATAAAATATATATATAAATATATAAAAGGGACAGCAGTCATTCCAGCTGGCAGGAAACTTACTATGCTACTATGTTCCATACCTGGAAGAGAAAGGTTTAATTATTTCCAAAATAGATCTGGGAGGTACAGGTATTAATTCATATGATTTCACGTGTGTTTTTCTGCGAAGTACCACCTGAAATGCCAAACACCAGTTATTTGCATTTCCTCATTTCCAAACAGGTATTGTATCTGGAGGCAGAGACAAACCGGTCTGCAAAAAAATGGAGTATAAAGTAATTTATTTAACTAAATAACAACTCCATCAGCTATTAAGCATTTTTCATTGCCCCAGTAAATTTCATTATATTTCTGACACTTCTGCAGTTTTTCACAAAGATCTATTCTAAATATAGAATTCCTTGTCGTGTTGCGCTAGGTGAGGATCAGCAAGTGAGCACCAGGTAATCCTGTATTATGTGTCAGATTAGTCTGTTGCAAACGTAAGTCTGACAACTGCTTTGGAAGGCCTGGAGATGGTCAAGCACCTGATGGCATTTTCTTAATACTTCGGTTATGATTTTCTAGTCTTGGAAGTTCAACACTGCTGGATCTCTTGACAGGCGATCCAAACATATAAAGGATACTCCAATTTACATGTCGTCTTAAACACAATGACATCAACCAAAATGAGTCACAGAAGCTGATACTTCTTCTGTGGTAGTGGATTATCCTCCTAGTGTTGACAAGTCACAGATGTCTTATTTTTTTGGAAAGTTTCCCAGAAAATACTCCCAGTGCTGTCCGACAACGCTGTTACCACATTTTTTCTTAATTCTTTATTTTTCATATTTCTCCCACTCACTTCATATAAATCAGAACTGTACTGATTATCATTACTTGGTTATTTCCAATGGATAATTAATCACACATATACAGTATACATCAATTTCAAATGAAAACTCACGGCCACTCTGCTTCATAGACAGCAGGCTGTCTGTTGCTTGTCAATGAACTCAAGTGTCTAATAAAGCTTGCAGAGTTTATAATGATTTCAAGCTGGTGAATCATATTCTAGGTTAGAAATAATGGCAGAAATTATTCATTAAAATGATGCTGAAATCAAGTATAACAAAAATATCTGTGCTCCCACATTCAGATTCTTTTATAGCTCAGTGACTATAGTTATGCCTCAATTACTTAAAAATGACTTGATTATATTTTCTGAATATGTAAAGGGTTTATTTCTGTCCTTTCCAAATCCACTTCTCTGCCGGCTCTTGGTTCAACCCCAAAGAAATAAATCAATTGCCTCGGCATCCCTATAGTCATCTGTTTGGAAGAATTCTAACAACTATTACTAAAATGACAATATCCAGCAGTCGTCACTTTACAACACCGTTGTGCTAGGACAAAAACAGGGTTTTGCACTTAATTTTAGGCTTCAACAGTTGGGTGACAGTCTAAACTTCTTCTATGGTCAATGGAGTGTGACAAGGGCCTTCCAGAGACAATTACTTGTCTATCCTAGACCTGTATTTTTGGATAAGATGAACTGTGTTTCCAGGATGACTACCACTTTCCACTACAGAGGAAAAGTTTGACCCCTAACTTTTAGACCATTAATGCTCATAAGACAGACACCACCCGTAAAGCAGAGTTTATTTACATTGGTTTATGAAATAGTCTGAAAGCAATTAAAAACCAAGTTTAATTGTTTGCAATTACTTTTAGTTCATAATAACACTCTCTGTCACCTTTTTGAAATACCTGTGGAAAAGAAAATATTTTTTTTCCACACATTCTTTTATTTTTCCTCTAACTACCACATTGGTTTAATGAGGCAAATCTTAAGCTATCTGTAACATGATCTTACATTTTTTACTGTCATGGTTGTGTTGTGAGGACATTTTGTTTTACACTAAAAGTGTAGCAGACACCATACATTATACATACCTTTTTTGCCCCTCGCCTCTGAACATGCCATTAAGATGCTTGAAACATTTATTTTCCTTGCTGGAATGCTCTCGGATTCCCAGAATCTTTGCTCTCAGCTTTCTCTTTTCCTGAAATAGAAGTCTGGATTTTGTTAAAGTATATAAATAGCTGTGAAGAATATGGTATTTTAATGCATTTCAGAGTGTGGGATTTTATGTACTTTTCAGAAATAGAGAGCAAGGAATGAAATAACTCACATGTATTACAGCTCCTAACAGATACAACAGGCATGTCCAACACCTGATGGTTCACAGATACGTACATGTAATTTTGTCCCCCTCTAGCTAAGTGCAATAATATTATGCTACAAAGTCTTGCTTGCTTTTTGGTTCCAATTTGTGCTCTTGGCAGCACAACGCTCCAACATCAACCACGGGCTCGGCTGGTGTACAATCTGCTAATTATAGCATTAATTTTCTTAGGAGTTGAAAAAGATTAATGTAAATCCCTGTGGCTGAGGATAGTTTGCAGTCCAGCTTTCCTGCTGCTGAATGAGTGTCCCTGCCACTACGTGAGTGAATGAGAGGTAAGAGTTGCGAGCTCCATTTATAAGCCCCATTTAAAGCTCCCCAGGTGCCTTTACATGTGCTGCATTTAATTTCTTCTGTACTTCTGAGAAATTTGTAATAGTTTATTAGGAATATTGAATCTTTTTACTATTTTCCTTTTTTAAAATATGTATCTTTAGTTCTGGTGGAAAATACTCAAGTTTGTCATATTCTCCAAAATGTGCACAGGTAACACAGGTTTTTAAAATCACTATCTGTTTGCGAATTTCAAGGCTGCTGATCTTTTCTCCCTAAACACTTACCCATACTCTTCAGAGACTGTAAATCATGGTCATCATTAAGCCGTGGTGCTAAAAACATTTTTTTTTAATTTGAACAGTGATATGATTTAGCTTTTTCTTTGGCATCAATAATATCACATGGGTTACATAAAGTGAAGTGGTTTTGTATCATCATTAAACTGGTTTATTTTGTTCTTAAGGCCAGATTCTAAAGAAAGGACAGGACCATGGGGATAGTTACATGCACAAGAAAAAGACCTAATTGGCCAATTTTTGCAAACAGTTGATATCACATCATAACGACTTCCCCTCTTTCAGATGTGTACTTTGAAGTGCTAATTGAAAAATTTAGTCTGTTTTTACTGCTAAAATAGTTAGAAAAAATACCCTTTAAGCAATCTCAACCTAAAAAATAGAGGAGCAAGTATTTTTAGTTGCTTTTACAAATTAAAATTCTATGGGCCTGATTCTTAAAGCACCCAGCACTTGTCAGGCACATTTCTGAATGGCATCATACAAGAGCTGGATGGTCTACACCAAGTGTGATGGAGTTTAGAGCAGTGGGGCCAAACAGTCTGCTGCAGGGTTACAGCCCCTCCTACCATCTGCACTGAGCTATGGTGTCGGTACCTACCATCATGTTGTGGACAGCGCCAACGTGCATCGGAATAACCGTCACTCTTACAGTGTTCACTTCTGTAGCATAAACGATTTTGAGAAATGCTTCATCTTTGACCGAGATATTTTAGACAAAGGGAACTTGTAGGGAGCTCACAGGGGAAGAATTGATCTTTCTGATGGGATTCATCTGACTAAATGGAAATGCCTACATTGAAGATGTCTACATCTGTCAAGATCACAGTTCCCCTTTGTGTAGAGGAATACAGGGCCTCATTGATCATGATTCCTCTCATCTTCAAGCAGACACTAACGTAGTACTGATAGTCATGCTCTGTTTTCCCCTGACTGGTGTGACTTCGTAGATGTCTACATAGAAAATATTTAAAATTAAGTGAGACAAAATCTAGCATCTGCCTCTCCAGATAAATCCCATGGGACTGATCCACAGTCCACCAAAGTCCATGAGAGGCTGTTTCTTGACCTCTCTGGGTCAGAGATCGTTCCTTTCTTAAAGAAAGATATACTGTAATAAAGAATAAGTGTTGGATTTCTTGAGTTCAGCTGCCAGAACTTTCTCAGAATTGTGGCACAGCTATGGGAATACATTAGGGATGTAAAAAAAAACATTTTCTCACATTAGTCATTGGATGTTCATTTGGGTATTGGCCATTTTCCTTTCAACCGTTGATTTAGAAAGAGAAAATCAGCTGAATCAATCTTTTTTTTTTTATTTAGTAAGGGTAAACACTGTTTTAATACATTATTGCCACAAGGCGAGTTGTTGAGGATTTCCACACATTTCAACTGTAGAGTGTTGTACTAACTGCGAGAAATATTACAAACTTCCAGACTGTCGGGGAGTATGATCCAGGGCAAACTTCTAGCTGCTGTTTCAGCATTCAATTACCAAAGCATCTCGATCTGGATCTGGAGAAGTGAGAGAAGGTTGTTTATATAGAAATAAAGTCACGTTCCATCTTGACGCTGCTATATCCTTCTGGGACCCTGAGGTTATCTCATTAAAGAGGATCTTCTCTTGTTACCTACAGAGTTGTTTTGTGCTCCAGTCAAGGATGACACTGCACTAATACTGCTTGTAAGAGATCCCTAAGGCCTTTACAACAAGATACAAAGTCTGCTGGGAAAAAGAACCACCTGTTTATCTTGCTAACTGAAGATCACATGTGATACAATAGCTATTAACAATAAATAACACCCTTTATGCAATTTTCCATACCTGATGATAGAACTCATCAATTGTGCTTCAAGTTTGCTACACTCAGTATGTAGCAATGAAGTTCTGTCTCTATATGAATAATTATCACTTACTATGGAATGTCAAAGGTCAAATTTTCAGCTGCCTGACTAGAAATTTTTAAGCATGTGCTCCAATTTTAGTAAAAAGTCATGGAGGCTGCATAGAAGTTCTGTTCATCATGAAATGTTTTTATTAGCTTATGTTGCTAGTGTTGAGAAAACTTTTATGTGGAATGACATGACAAACATGTCATGTATTGGCTACAAGTATAGACTAATAAATCATAAAATGTCTTAGCTGTGGGATCAGTAACACTGTAGAATCTTAATATGAAAAATTAAATCCTCTTACACCAAAAAAGCTAATAGTAGAAAAAAAGCACTAGAAAATGTACTTATCAGGAATAGCCTTTCAGTGGTTAAAGTACATGTGTAGCTTCTAAACAAAACCAAGTTTAATATTTCGGAGTAGCATGCTTTGTTTGCTTTCTTGTTTTGTGAGATATACAGGGCCTCCAAAACATGAGATGTGAGATAAGCCTTTCTGCTGAAAATCTTGTGACTTTTACCTAAAAACTTCAGACTTCTGGATGCAAAGTCAACATTTAAAAAACCCAACAACAACAACAACAACAACAAAACCCCAGAAAAAAAATCTGTGAATTTTCAGAAAAAATCCTGACTTTTGCATCATCATAGCCTACATTAATCCCTTTTATGTTTTCTACTCTTTATGGATAGTTAAGTACTGCAGTCACAATTAGGCAAACAGTTTTTCATTATTTTTGAGGCTAATTTCTTTTTCTGGACCATAAAACAGAATGATTTGAAGCTCCCTTAAATATCCAGTAATGGTATGATCTTACAAACGCCAGTACAGTTTAGCCATGACCAGAAGAAACAGCAATAATCTACACTGTCAAAGAAACAGTGCAAATTTTTTCCACAAAACTGACAGTGACTGAATTTTAAAATAGCTTTTACAAGTTCTTAAGAACACACGAGCTGAAAGGAAGTAAACCACAAGCAATAACCAGCATTGCTCCTTTTAACTGAGGCAGCTGAGTTAAAACTCAGTGTCTTGTGGATTATTCTGGGTAGGAGGAAAAATAAGTGATGAATATCTTAGACACAGATCTGTCTGTATGCAAGAATGCACAAAATCATATTTACCTAAGCACAGGAGGTATTAAAAATCCCAGTTTCTCCACTTGCCTCTCCAGACCTCTCTCAGCCATCAGGGAGCCCAAGAGGCAAAAATGTCAGCCGTACCGAGACCAATGGCAAAATCCAGAGCTGACTGCAGCGGGGCCAGGATTTCACCTGAAGAAAAGAGCCAGAGTGGTGCTGATATATTAACCCTTTTGACAATTTGAATGGCTCAGAATAATTCCCTTCCTCATTCAAAAAGACAGCAAAGCGTACTTTGTAAAAAATCCATAAAAAGGAGGTAACAGATGGCCATTATCTCCCTAATAATATTTAATTATTCGTGCAAATACGCCATCGGCATTATGTTAGTCACAGGAACGGAGGCCATGGTTTAAACAAGCAAGTAAGAGTCTGGACTGTCTCCACTTTAGTGTACACAGCCTGAGAAAAATTACAGGCCCTGGCCCTCGCTGTTGCAGGTAACGTGTTCAGCCCTTTCTGAAAAACGTGGCTAACCAGAGCTTGGCAGCTGTCTGTCCAGACTCTGTTCCCTCTCTGTGAACAAGTCTTGGCTACTCAGGGCAGTAATGTCATTTTCAGGGAATCTGATGGGGAATTTTAGCTTCTCCACTGGACAGAAATCCACAGGGGGGATGCGCTGAGCAGCATTCTTTAGCTTATTATCTTTT
Source organism: Pygoscelis adeliae (assembly GCF_000699105.1). Lineage (NCBI taxonomy): Eukaryota > Metazoa > Chordata > Aves > Sphenisciformes > Spheniscidae > Pygoscelis > Pygoscelis adeliae. Next base: position 562,177 of record NW_008825265.1, read on the forward strand.
GCAAGTTGGTCACTTTCTGTGTGGCAAGAAGAGAGAATGATACGGTTTAATATTGTTTTGCCTTGTGAATTTATATTAGAAACACTGGAGAGCACTGAGAGCCCCCATATAACACTTCTTGACATCCTGTTTGAATTTCTGTAGGTATTATTCTTTGTGAAACATGAACCTCCTAGGACAGTTAGGGCCTTTCTGGTCTCATACCAATAATGCCTCCAGCTGAGGCACAGGAAATCCAAATTGCTATTCAAATTAAAACACGGGAAGGCTCGATTCCTTGCTTGTCTCAAGCAAAGTTAATGGGAAACAGAGGCACACTCCTGTCAAAACACTAAGTTGTATATTTATCTACTGCTGGCTTATCTTTTGGCATACTGGGTTAAAATGATAATATTCGCTTTTTTTCCCCCTCTCAATTAGTATTGCATTTGGTTAGTAGGCTTTTGCAAATTACTAATGAAAATAAATTACCAATCTGTATTGATACTGATAACTCTGATAATTACTGGCAAAGTTAAACAGCTAATTTGATCAAAGATGAAATTTGTGTCCTCTGGGAAAAACAGTAGCAAAAGTACCATTCATGATCCAAATTAATACAAACTGATGAAATATGTAATCATCTGATGTAACGAAACATTCAATCCAGACTCAAATGCAATATTTCATTTTTATTTCAGCTAACAACATTCTGCTAAAATAAGTCTTCCCCTAACACAAAATGAAGATCTGTCTCTGTTTTTAATACCGTTGTCCCCCCCTCCCCTGATATGAAACTATGCAATCCACCCACTGGAACTATCACTTCACTTGTGTCGAAAGAGGCTGCTGGGTATCCTTTATCAAAACTCCCACGACAATGTTTTAGGTTCATCAGTTAGATGATTATATGCCGTACAACATGTGAGCAGCTGCCAGTGACAGTATCAGGAAAAAGTACTACCTTCAAGCTGTTCAGATCCATGCATACATGGATTATTTTTCTCCTTTGCATTTCTCAGCACTATGAATGGACAAAGTTAACATCTTCCTCCTCCCTCTGAATAGGGATGTATAAAAATACTCTTGCAATGTAAAAAGCATTTTGTGAGAGTTTCATTGATGATTGTTCTGCTTAGTATATACTAGAGTCAGCAATGATCAGGCACATGCCATAGAGATAATGCAAACCAGAAAAAAAACCTTTCCTCATTTGTGAACAAAGCTGTTTTTTTTAATTCAGTCTTTGTGGGATTCAGAAATATGGACAAAAATTGCTTGTAGTTAGACAACAGAGAAATCTGGGTGTCCAGGTTAATACTACTTTTTATAAATATAGTGCATATGATTCAGGTCTCAACTTCCAACTGTACATGACTAATGTCCTGAATTCACCTGCAAGCACGTAGCTGAAAGGTTAATCAGGCCTATTCATATCTTCATAAAGGCAAAGTCAAGAACTGTTCACAACACTGAATGTCTCAGTGCCGTCCTGAAACTTATTTTTACTAGTGTTTAAAATCCGTCATTTCTATAAACCTGACATATTCACCCAGCTGCATCAATTCACAGAGTGTTGGCTTATGCTTCTCCTCCCATTATTCTCCCCCTTCTCTTTCCCATCTTCCCAGCATGTTGGGAGTTGGCGAGTCTTTAATTTCCCTGTCATTTACCACTGAAGAAGCCCCTTAACAAATGATCAACTCTACTTTCCAGCTTTGAAAGGGATATACTCATTCTCTAGTCCTCATTGTTTTCCTAAAAATACATGACATCCTAGAAGAATGGTGCTGGTCTGGAGCACGTGTACCGGTCTCAGTGGACCCCAGCCCACGGTCACACTGGCATTCTCCCATGCTTTAACTGAGGTTACTATGAATTTATACCCATTTCAGTTCTTCGCTTTCTTGAAAACATCGGCTTAATCATCCCTGGGGACCTCGCGCTTTGCAGGATGCTGAGGAAGAAATGGACTAGAGGAGCTGTAGATCCCTTGCAAGGGTAGAAGTTTCTCCACGTTCTAGTTTCTTTATCGGCATCTTGATGAGGAAGGAATGAAAACAAAAGGCAAAGCAAGGAATGTTTTTGCAGCGCCGCCTCCCTCTCCTACCACCAACCTGCGCAGGCTCGCTGTTGGCTCCCTGAGAAGGCCTCCTCACTGTTCCCAAGGGCTATCTCACTCACCCTCGGGTCGCGTGACTGCCTCCTTCTTCACTCTGTACCACGGACTTCGAGGCAGTGACAGATTTAAATACTGAACATATTCCTGTGTTATTGTTTATATCGTTCTTTCCCGGTCTTTTTCCAGAATGTATTTTTATAATCTTCACTGTAATAGCCTGCCTTGCTAAATGAAGTTTTTTGCTTTCGGCTACAAAGTAATTTTGCATTTAAGATAATGAAATAAGTAGAAGCTGCTAAGTTTTATGTCTTCATTGCGCCACTGGCAATAAGCCTAATCTAGCAAGCAAAACACATGTCGTTAGGAAATGCCATGATGGAGGTTTTAGATAACCCTTTAAACATCGTGTCACCGAGGGTAAGAACTGCACAGGAAAGGACTGCAGTAGTCATCTCATTAAATGCTTGTCCTCAGAGAGAAAAAGGAGTTACATAGCAGTACAGGTGGTCTCCCACCGTTAAAAGCACAGTGGTTCAGATGATGCAGGAAAAGTAGGGAGATAGAGAGGCAGGCAACGTGAGTGAAGTAACTGTAAGAAATGCCAGAGGTCGTGATTTGGGAAGGAGTGGAAGTGCCAGGGATGTGCAGCATGGGGAAGAGGAGTCAGAAATTGTGGCAGAAAACTGAAGAGAGCTTGTTTGAGGGAGGGGAGAAAAGGTGGTGCTGGTTTTGATTTTATTTGTATTCATGTCCTGTGCAGAGCACCTGCAAGTGCTTTAGGATGGTGATGTATATAGCTATGAGTGGGCTTTTTTTTTTTTTAAGACGAATACAACCTGCCAAAGGAATGTTTGGTATAGCAAAGTATACCAGGCTTGGGACTTCCCATGTGGTATAAAATCATTCACAGAATGGCTTCAACTTTATTTAGACACATTTTTTGAGGTATCTGAACACTTTCTGGGAGCGAATCTTTGGTATTTTGGTCACCCCTCTTGCTATGGCTACTGGACATTACATATATTAATCTTACAGAACTGAGGTGAGATAAGAAAATATTATTATCCTATGAGGCACAGGTAGATGTGACTTGCCCAGAGATAGCCTGCAATGACTAAGTCCCAAGTAAGCATGCAAATTACTGGCCTATTTTACCCCTGATTTCATCTCCCTTGCTTTCTTCTGTCACCGCATAAAGTTGAGACCTGCACTGATAGCTGCTGAAAGGGGTAACCTCCCAGTTAATTTACGTCCGCTTAAACAACTGCTCCCTGGGTTAATTTAGCACCGGTAAGTCCCAGCACAGTAAGCTGCGTTGCTTCCTGTGCAGTCTTGCCCCATCCTTGTGAGCGGCATTTTGCAGCTTGTGGCTGAGGGCCAGGTCCTGCTCTCAAATACAGCTGAAAAAATCTGCTCTACCCACAGACTTATCCAGTCTGCCTTTTCCTCCCTCGACTCAGCCTTAGTTACTCGAATCGTTGTATATTTTGTATACAGCTGTCCAGTTTATCCTTTTTGCTTTACTTCAGACTTTATGAAAAGCTAGGCTTTTTTTTTTTTAAAGAAAAAAAATTTTTTTTCTTTTCTACACACACTGTTGGTCTGATGTAACTCTACCAGGATTTCTTCTTGACTACTTCTTGATTACATCAAGGTCAAAATAAATCATTTGAAGTAGTGTGTGTGTGTTACAGCAACACACTGAGGCAAGTTTATGTATTTTTCATGCCACAACAATCTTTTAACATCTAGTACAAATGACTCATTGCAGTTTCAGCAGGTTATAACCTTCTTGAAATACTAGTAAATTCAGTCTCTCTTCCTCAGTTGTTGCATGGTACTCTATATTTCTGGCTATTTCCCATCATAGTAGAAAAATTAAAGGAACAATGCTCGCAGCGGCAGGAGTGCTCTCTCACGCCTAATACCACCCTGCTCCCTCACTGTCCTTTTTTGGTAATGTTTGGGTTAGGTTCTGGATGTGAAACAATCTGCCTGACAGAAAAATGCCTTGATGTCTGCAATGGTGGAAAATTCCAATCTCCTCATTAGTTTACTTACTGTGTTTTACTGGGGACTAACTGCAGGTTTAAATGCTGTGACTATTTTTAATTATATTAGTAAAAAACAGTCCTGCTGCTTGGAAGGGATTGAATTTTTTGCAGAAGTAAAAAATACTTTGGACCATCAAAATCAAAGCCTTAACTATAAACCAGTCATAAATCGTCAGCCTGGTTTTCTCAGAAGTGTTTCAAGGAGTGATTTACTCCTGATGTCACAACATCCCTTGCCATTCTTGCTGGAGACCGACTTTTGCTGACACAGACTCACTATGTCAGACACCAAAGAATCTATTAATTCTCTTAATTTAAGTGGGTTTTGGACCAGGCCTGAGGGAGAGAGAAAAAATAACAGAGGGAAGAGTGTTACCATTCTAGCTACGCAATAGAAAATAATCTGCCTGTTCAGAGGGAGGGGAAAGACAGAAAAGGAAAAGGAGAACAGCCTTCCCTCTCCCAGGGCGCCCCAAGACGGGGAGGACGAGGGGCGGGAGTGTAAGCTGCTGCTCTAGTTTACATATTAAATTTTGCTTCATTTTGCTTACACTCAAATTTTGTGGGATTCTTCCTGCTTGCTGTCACTGTGAGAGCTGCTTGGAGTTTTTTACTGTCCTGCTTTCTAAATCTAAAAGGCCATCCAGGCTGAGGTAGGGATGGGTTATAAGATTGCTCTGTGTGTGTAAGAAATGTAGCCAAGATGAAGAGGAAACTCAGACTAGGCTAACTTACTTGAGGACAGAAAGGGCAGCCAGGTAGGAGAGTTTTAATGTCTCCTGTTGAAGCTCTTTTGAAGAAAAAAAAAAACTGGTTAT
>NW_008825265.1:567194-596585 GCF_000699105.1 Pygoscelis adeliae
AGGAGACGGGAGACAGAGAGCTATCTTTGCCCTTAGGTCTCTTACTGAGCAAGAGAACCTGGGTTCTTGTCCTTACACCTAATGCTTTACAGAAAAAACAGCTTTGTATAAAATAAATACTCAAGCATTGTCTCTTATGTGTTCCTTGCAGCAGCAGCTGACACCCAGGGTGTTTTACAACACATGCCCGTGTGCCTGTCTCCGCCTTCCACCCTTCCAGACACAAGTGGGTAACCCAAAACCCCATTCAGGCTGTGGCGGCCTCTCTCCTCCTCTCTGCGGTGGCCTGGAGCATAGTGCTGGGAGAAGCGTCCAGCATGGTCCCCCCAGAGGAGAGCAGCAGGGTCCCTGGGCAGGTCTGCGGGAAGAGGTGGCCGCCCAGCTGCTCAGCTCTCTGCAGGCGTGGGCAGCTCTAGACATGCTTGTAAAGATGCGCAAGCATCTGCAGGATGCCTTTTTCTGATATGTAGCTGCTGCAGGACTTCAGGTATCTCGAGGAGTGAGCAGGTGGCAAACAGGAGTGATCCGTCTCCGAGTGCTGGATTTGCCCAAGTAACCCTAGGTGCCAAAGTAAGTGCCTTCGCTGGTTTAACAGCCTTCAATTGGCTAGGCAGCTTTCAGTGACTGTGATCAAAGGGCTTGAGTTTGCTGCATCCACACAGTTTGTATGAGCAGAGACCCCGCTCTAAACCAGACTGTCCTTTTGCTGTAGCTCTCCTGCTCTGAGCTTCACCCTAGGGAACTAGTGAGTAGTTAGTGGGGATAGACGGGGCCTTGGAGCATGAATGCAGGCTTGATCCTTAACTAACAAGAGAGCAGAGACAGTCTTTTTGCCTTCAGTCCTCAGAAGTAATACAGAACCAAGTAGACTCCCTTTTCTAGCTGTTTACCTGTCTTGGTTGCTCATACTGGGAGCTTGATGGCAGAGACTAGTTCTTGATACGAATTTCCATGCTTTCTAACTGAAAGAAAGTACAATGCAAATAATAGGGGCAGAAATTAAGGCATTTAGTTCTTATATTTGCAACAAGCTTATCCGGAGCTGGATTATGCCTGGGGGAGCTAGTGTGCACTAAAGTCAATGCCATCCTGCCTTAGCTGCTCTGAACACAGGCTGTATTGATTCAAAATGCTTGAATGTGGTGCAACTATTCCTCCCACTCAGAGCAGGGCATGCCTTATATTCCTTTATTTTCCTTCAGAGTATTGCTTCATTATTATGCTAAATTGCAGAAACATCATGAGTGTTTCTTCATCCTTCTTAATAGCTGATTAAGTAGTTTTATTCTTGCGTACTCCAACAAGCCCTGTTTAGCAGGGCTGTGTGTTAGCTAATTCTGATGTAGCCACTTGGGTTTAACTTTTCTAATGAGAATGGAGCACATCTGTTATATGGAGGTAGTAAATCACTTCAGAGGTTCTGGCAGAAGATTAGAAGATCTACCTGCACTGTTGGCCTGTACCTATCATGCAGCGTAGCTTGCTGTGTAATGAGTTTTTGTCCCAGTACTGAACTATTTGAAGATTCATGGTTAAATACAAACTTGATCATAGAGTTTACATTCCACAGGCGGTTCAAGCAATTTAAAATGAACTTGACCTGACTTTTTAACCTTCTTACCAAGTTATGCAGACTGTTTGTGCTGGCAGGAGGATCTAATGGTTGGGGTAAAAAAGGGGAAGAGCGAGAGACAATCATCTTATCTTAGCTGAATCACTGATTCACTGTGTGACCGGTGCAAAGCCCTTAGTCTCTATTGCCTTACTGACTCTCTTTTTTTTTTCAAATAAGAGTACTCTGAGAGCCAAATATACCACTTGAAATGTGATTTTCTTGTTAAATTTTTGTCTGTTTTCAGAAGCATTATCTAAGGATGGAACAATCCTTACAATGCTAAAAACAACACAGAAATAAGATGATTTCTCTATTGTGAGTCTTCCAAAACATGAACTGGGCTATTAGCGCACAAACCTTATACTTAGGGCTGCCAACAATTCCTGAAAGTCACTACAGCTTGCACGGGTTTGGTCATGACTTTTATTTTTCTCAGAATTCCCTGAATTCTCAAGGACTGTGACTTTCAGCCAGTTGATCCCAGCTTAAGCTCTTTTCCTCAGAGCTAAATCATAAAAGTTTAGAGCCTCAGGACACTTTGAGAGCCCCCTCACCTGGCCATTCAACAAAAACATGGCCAGCCCAGTGGGTCTTCCCTTTCTGTCATTCCTAAGGGCTGTCTGTCTCAAGAACCACAGTATGAGGAAGACGACTGAATCATGCTCTGTATGGTAGAGGCAGTGTCAAGGGAGATACTAATTATCCAGGAATCCCTCGAACTCTTGCAAACAGCATCTGCCATTTTGTATGCTGTTTCACACCCAGAACATAAGGAAATGATTTACTACATGACCTGCTGTGTTCTTTGCAATAGCTCATTCTGTATTTCTTATCCTTAAATTGATATTGAGGTAACATGCATTCAGAATGAAAAGACTGCCATTAAATCTCCTGACCCTGATTTTGCCACAAGCCTAGAGCATTCTCATAGGCTGTGGCTCAACATGTATGCCACACTTCTTTTAGTCAGAGTAAATTCCTTGTAAGTATGGTCCACATCTTGCCATCTGGCTGTGGAAAAAAAAACATGCCACAAATAATATTAGCATATGATAAAAATGCACTGACAAGAAAAGAATCAAGCATCACCATTGAAATAATTACTGCATTCTTCCTTAAAAAACAGCAAGAAATAACATCTTACCCACTTTTTCTCCTAAAGCAATACCACAGGTTGCCCAGTCTGGAGCAAGGAAGAAGGTTCCCTTTGTCTGCTTTCTTCATGTCAGCAGCACTTGGGCTCCACTAGAGATGGGCTGAAGTCACACCTTCCAGTAAGGATGCTGCCTTTTCTGTTCTCTTGGGATTTCCAGTGACAGCCTGTCTGTGTGTGTGCAGCTCCACACCATGCCACCTCCCACAGCTCAGAGCAGGCTGCCCTTGCCAGGGAGGGACTGGCTGTAGAAAACTGGAGCAGGGATAGGGGTAGGGGAGATGACAACTGTGGAGAGAATTAGCTGCTCAACCAGACTTCCCAGCAAGTGAAGAGAGCTCTGCGCCCTCTGATCAAGTAGACAGAGAAAAAAAAAAAGTGTAACTACAGACTCTGCACTTGATTTGAACCACAGATTTCTCTTGTAGAGGGTAATCAATGTATTCTCTTACCTTTGTTGGGATTCAGAAAAGAACAAGCAAATAAAATGGTTTTGAGCGAAAGTCAGGTAAATAGCAATGAAAAGGCTGGTGCTGTAAGTGCAAAGGGAGTGCTGATGATCCAGTGAATAGAAACAAGCCACTGGGGTCATGAGCATGACTGCGACGTCTGTATAATCTTTCATTACCCAGAGAAATCAGGCTCCTCTCTGTTAGTGTCCATTTAGTCCTTCAGCATGAACAGGACTGATTACTTGGCACTGTTCTTTTTACATTACCTCAGCAGCCTCTAAAGCGCTAACCATGGATTCATGTATTTAATGCCCACTGAAATTACGTCATGGGTCTTTTGGAGAATTTGGGGGGTGTGTGTGTTGGTTTTTTTTTTCCTGAAAAGGCACTGATGCTAGAATTGTTTGTGAAAAATGTAACTGAATGACTCTGGGCACCATTGTGGGAGTGGGGAGAGAGGGTGGATAGGGAGTGGGTAGCAGAGGAGGAACAGAAAAATACCGTGTTCAGATTTAGACACAGCAGGAAATAGAAAGACAATAGGAATACCAAAAGATATAATGGCCATGAGTTCTCTGTTGTGAAATTATCCTGTCCTTATAGGCTTATTCTTTATGGATTTTACACCTCTTTGCAGATCATCCATTCACCTCAAAGATCACATCAACAACAATTAGCTACTGATTGAAGCCTGGGAAATGACAAATTTATTATTGTAGCAGAGTTGAAAAAAATATACTGCACTAACAATCTCACTGCTGTGAGAAATAGGGAAATAACTTCTTTGTTATGCAACTTTTAAATCTAAATGTGTGCTTACCTGTGTGCTGTAACACACTGGTGCAGATATAAAAAATATCCAATGGTATCCTCATTAATTGAAGGAATGCTATGCCCCAGGCCCATCTTCCTCTGAGCCAGGTAGCGTTTCTTCTGTAAGACAGGTAGTCCCATAGCTACCTCTTGTGGGGTTCTTCTGATTCCTGGAATTAGCACAGCGGCAACCACCTAAACTAGATAGACGTCAGGTCTGATGTGGTTTAACACGCCCTGTCTCCCTGTTGGAAGCACTATGACAGCTGAAAAGTTCAGTCAACTGAACATTCCACTCACAATGTAGGTAGTATATGGTTAAGTATGGTTAAGAGCGATGCAAGCTTCATTACAGCTACCCAATGGATATTCCAGCCTGCTTGCAAGGTATGGGGGAGTTCAGTTTGCTTCTCTCTACTGACTCTGTACGTGTAAGATCTGACAGATCCTAAGATATCATGAGATCCACTGGGAACTTTTTCCATGGGATACAACACAGATCTTTACCGGCAGCTGTTGAAGTTTTAAAGCAGCTGCAGAAGAAGGCCAGATCCCTTGCCACCTCTCTGTGGAGCAGATAAATCATTGAGTGAAGGAAGCACAAGCCCTGTTCTTGCTGTGGGCTGGATTCACTTTTGTGGATGGCAGTCAAGGGGGCAGCCATCTGCACCTGGTCATCTGCATCAATGAGAGCAGAAGGGGAGGAGAAGTGTTAGTGTCACTCCTGCCATTAGCAACCTCCAGCACTACCCACTCTGCCGCAGTTTGAACCTCCTGCAGGAACCAAGGAGCAAGAGGAGAGCGTAGAGCCATCTCTCTACTTTGCAACAAGGAAATCCCATTTTACAAGTGTTTGGACCACACAGCGTGGCTACAGCTGACTACAGAATTCTTCTCCAAGTAAAAAAGTTGCAGCACACCCAAGCCCCCATGAGGGGTGGATAATATGGCCACATGGTAGTTTCTGCTTGCAGGCCAGAGAGAGTGCTTCCCCTCACTATCACACTGGCTGATGTTACTGCCCTGCTACAGCCCCTAGCTAACAGACTGGCTGCATGCCTCAGAGCTGTCTTTGGGGTTCATCTCTGCCCCTCACCTCTGTCCAGCTCCACTGCAATTCTTCCCTACCTTTGGAGCATCATAGGAGTCCCAAGAACCAGAGGAAAAGACCACTGCTGCTTTACTGAAGAGCAAGGTAGTATTTAGCCGTTACTCAGCTCACAAATACAGACTGGGAATGCTGCAGTAACATTTCCTGACTCATAAAGCAGCAAAAAGCTGGTGCTATCCCTAAAAAGTGTCTACCTGTGCCATTTGCAGAAAGGGCATGATGGATACTGCCCAGACTCACCCTCATTCATTTCATGTTGGAGAGAAGGCAATGGGGTACAAGTATTATTGTGTGCATTTGGAAAATGGTGACACTGGGGTTTTTTGTAGCTTTCTTGTTTTGATTTTAAACTATGATGCTATGCCACTTCCATGCCAGAAGCTTCAAAAATAGGTCTGAGGGAGTGAGAGGATAAAAGGGGTTAAAATCTGGGAAACAAAAAGAAAGGAAGTCCTCAGAACTCTATTATAAATTGTTACTGATGTTAAAATAAGGGAAAAGTGAAGGCCTACTTCTACTGTACCCTTCCTGGGCACAACAGGTCACCTTTGATTTCTAAGATAAATTCCACATTTTTTAGTGTCCTCTGATTTCAAAGCATTTTTTCAAGGTGAAAAAAACCATCATCTGCATTTAATACATGGGAAACAGCAGCTGGAAGATCTGTTTAAGGTCACACAGCAAGTGAATTTCAGAAACTGGAATGAAAATAAACCAGTATGATTTTCAGTATCTTCCCCTGATCACTGGCTCATGCAGCTTTCCCTTGGGAGACAGTGACTCTCATTGTGCAGTCATAGGCTCTGCATCTAATGGGAGGTGGAAACAGTCTCCCATCTGCATCCTACTTCAGCCATAGCTTTTAAACCTGCACCTATTCTTTCCAAGACAACTTCCCCGAGAGTGCCGCACAGTCTGCAGAACTTACAATAGGATGAGCTCATTGCTTTCTATAAAAACTCTCTGAGAAAGAAGGACGATGCTTTATGCTATAATAAAGGTCATGACACTGCTTTCTTATATTCACACTATATTTTTAGAAAGCTCACACAGCCCAGATCACAAAAATAACAAATCTCCATGAGAATATTGAGGCATCATCTTGCAGGCAGTTTACATGTTTAAGCTACTCCAAGTCACACTAAGATTTCACAGTGTTAATCAACTGTTGATTTTAATTGTTAAGTGTAATCCATCTGTTCCAAAATCCACATGCTAGTAATGAAATTAGGATGGCTCATTGTATTGCATTAGCCACTACAAGCTCTAAGCAGAGAACTGATCCTTGGCGCATGAAGCACATCACAAAAGCATCCTCTCCCAAACATCAACATCTCTCAAGAATTGTTCGACACCTTGCAGGATGGGGGGGCCTTGAGTGCACTCTTGCATGCTGACCCTACTGCGTCAACGTCCTCATCAAAGAACCCCTGAAGCCCAGAGCTCCTTTACCGTGGCTGATGCTGCTGGGCCTTCTTTTCCCCAGGACCCTGTTCCATGAGGCTGATGTCTGCTGTCACTCTTCACTCGTCCAGTCCTGATCTCTCTGTAGGAGAATTGCTCTGCTACACTTCACCAAAAGGGGCTTTCACCAGGTAGAGAGCAGAAGAGAAATAGCCTATGTTTATGATTCAAGCAAGCCTCCAGAAAACAGTGGAAATTCATAGGGGCCAAGCCACCAAAATGAAACATCTGGCAGCAAGTGGCAGAAGAAGACTACGCCTATGGTGACCAAACATCTCCTTGTTACTGTCAATAGAACGAGTCATTGGAACTTGCTTTTTAATTTACACTTGTAGGCATTGTCTGTTGTGCTCAACTCACTTTTGTTGAGTATTGTGCTGTGGCTGACCATTTTCAGGTGTACAGCTTCCACCTCTTCCACCTCGGGCACCCAGCGCAAAGGGAATATTCTGACTTGCGCAGTCCCAGATCCCAGGGAAGCAGGAGGACACTACCATATGTCTTCTGCATCATTCTAGAGGTAATCACTTACCAGGTTATCACTGGCAAAGAGCATCATGAACATATCATCTAGTGCAGCAACACCCACCTGTAGTAGGGAGGAGAAGTGGGTAGTGGGTACGAAAAATGGGAAGAAACTGTCAATGGTGCTCTAGGAGCTGGTACAATAGTCAGGAGACAAACAGGACTGGGATTTGGCAAGGAACAGACTTGTCTCTCTTACTTGTCGTAGTAGGAAAATAATCAGTCATGACGCTATCACAAGGCTTTAATCCTTTAGTGTGTGGGTTTTGAAGGATGACACTTGGCAGCATTTGTAGGGACCATTGCACCAGAAACAACCAGCAGCTTACCACTGCAGGCTGAATGGATCTATTGTACAGACCTTTTGTCTTTTTTATTGCAAATGTGTTAAAGAAGCAAAACTTCTATCAAGTTCTGTCTTTCTATGCATAGGGTTTCCATTTCATACCCTCAGACAAATACTGATGTAATTAAAAGAAACAAATAAAATCCAAAGACTTAGGAACATGGAACTGTAACAATAGTACCACATTTGCAGAACTTTTGTCAAATGCATTTGCCTTTTTGATGGGACGTCATTTGTTCTTTTTTTTAATATTTATATATATGTACCTTTTCAAATCATTATTTTCAAACCAACTATTTCCCAGGTCAGTATTGTGTTCTGTTCAAAGAACAGAACAAAGTGCACATTTGAATTCCTCTGCTGAAATCCATGAAAGACAAAATGAAAACCTCTGAGTGCAAATAAGAGTGACTGACACATTTATCTAGATTTCTTTTCCAGCCACAGGGAGGTTAATGATTAAAGGATCCAATTAAAAAAAGGAAAATAACTTGATTTCAAACTGCATCATTTTCCAAAGTGCATTTAGTGTCTATTTCAAAGTGTTCTGTTTCAAAGCATAGCCAGGTAGTCTAGAACAATGACAGAGGCTTAAAAAACATTCAACAAAACCACAGCATCACTGCTTGGCCTAGTCAATGGTCTTATTTAAACATTCTTACAGTAGTGTGACTTGCCAAATCTAGCAGAGAGGCTCTCATAATCACGTGTCATGCTCTATAGTTTTGTGCCACTGGCAATGCAATCTAGCATTTTTGAAAACAGAACCCCCTAGGAGCAAAAAGAAATCTGTTCTCGACATCTCACACATCCCAAATGTCTAAGCTAGGGCCCAAAAAACTAGAGCACAGGCTCTGGGAAAACAACTTTCTTCTATCCCCAAACATGCACTTTATAGTTAAAGCTTTAAGACTGCAAGCGGCAGTAAGTTAGTTAAGTCACGTAAGAGACACGATTTATTTTAGTAAGGCAAAGAAAACTTTGAAATGCACTTCTTATTCTTTCCCATCAAGCTTACTCCATATGCAAGAAATGAAGACCAGTGAATATAGGATGGTAGCTGTGTCACAGGTACCCTGCCGCTGCAGAGCCCAGTTCAGCTCAGCCCAGTTGTCAGATCAACGCCTGTCTCAGTTTGGCTGTACTCCATGGGTAACAGCAAGGTGCTGAGAGAGTTTTCTTTCCCACGTTTAGCTTGTTCAGTTGGAACAATACTCTGCATTTATCTGATACTTTTTTAAGGCTGTACCTAGACAAAATATGAAACTGGTAAGCAACTGAGAGCTGCACTTAAGTGGCAACAAAATGAACTTCGCATTTTTTAATAACACTCAAAAACAAAACAAAACAAAACAAAACCAAAAGGACAAAAAACAGCTCTGTAAATATGTTCAAGCTCTTTTACCATACTGGAGAATGAAACTAACAAAGAATCTCTGAATAAAATGAGAGGGGATCTATACAGCAATTGTAACATGAACTGTATGGATGTTTATGGCCTACTTCTAATCCTTTTACACCATTCAGATAGCAGAAGAGGCTATGGATGTTCAGGCAGTGGAAACCACAAAGCAGCCAAAAGAGACCACAGTGTATTGTTCATAGTCAGGCAACAGATTTCCTTTTCCATCACACGACTGCAGGTGTAATTGAATGCTTCAGAGAGCATCACTACTGCAGCACATGAATAATCACACCAGCCAAGACTGCACTGAATGAACATTATCTACAATGGCAGGAGGCGTCAAGGAATGCAAAAATGGCATCTGCTGGGAACATTTTCAAAAGTTGGAAAAGAAAACATCAGCAATTTGAACTTTTCTGATCCCTGAATTACCAAATCCCAAAAATATCTCAGAGAAAAATAAATTATTCCAACTGTAGTATCTTCTCTGTTTTGGAGAGCTTTTTTGGCTATTAAAAAAAAGTGTAACTCAGTTAGAATAATTAGAATGCTGTAACTCAAACTGGAATGCTTTTTTTCCCCCCCTTGATGTTAGGGTTTTAAAACCTGCAGCATGCATGTTCTGAGTAAAGCAAAGTATTGTGTGCACTTCGCCAGATGCAATACTGAGGGCTCACCATCTGAATATGTCTACGTAGTTTCCCTTCCAAAGGGCTGTGTCAAAACAGAAGGCCTGGAGCCAGGAAGCACTGATACCTAGCCCTGGACCTGACACAGACTCACTTGGGTAATTTGTGTCAGCTCGATCCTGAAAGATATTAAGCGCCTCCTGTGAGACACAGAGATGTGGCCCTGGCATGGATTTCTGCTGAGGTGTCTCTTCTGGAACACCATTTATCTTTGCTGCCGCTGTGGCGAGGAGAGAATGATGTGGAGGAGTTGAATGTTGCAATATTGTGCTTGCACTGCTGACATGCCAGATGGCAAAACAACTGTTAGCACTGGGATGGATGATGTTGCTAGCTTGTCCTCTCTGTGTATAAAGGCAAATAGAACAAAAACCAGCTGTAAAGACTGCACTCTTTAAAGAGGTAGGTACGCATCCTGGAGGGGCTAGGTACAACTGACCCACCTTGGGCTCAAATAAGCAAACACAATTTGTTCCTGTTTTGTATGAAGAGCTCTTACAGCAGATTAAGGAAACCCAAGGTTGGTTTACAGGGCAATTTACATAAGTGTGTACCAATGCACTGAAGACTTGCCAGGACACTGAACAGGAATTCCCATCGTCCTCTCCTCAAGCGTTTCCCCTCACAGCTCCCCACCAGCAACAAATACACATTGGGCTCATGTTCCTTCCATCTGCTTGATAATTGTGTTACTCAAGCATAGCAGGCCAGCACTGAAGTCTGAAGCTCCTCTCCTCCTATAAACATATTTAGAAAGTAAATTACAAGATTTCAGCAGAGCACACAAGTTTGGAGCTCATGCAATGACAGATAAATTTTGGCCTTACATTACCTTCACCAGGGAATGGCCTCCCAGTTACTGATGTTTCAGTACCTTTGCCAATAAATGGCCGTCCAGTTATTGATGACTAAAAAACATACTGTTAAGCAGATCTATTTATGTAAGAACAGTCAGCAAACAGAGTATGGAGATGTCAGCGGAGGTGGCAATATGCAGGATGTCAAAGGCTCTGGATGTTTTCTGCTACTGAATGATTGAATGTAGGGATGACATTGCCCTCTCGTGGGTAATCGCTGAAATGGGAAGCAGCAAGCTCCAGTCCTACTGCCGGCCTGGTGTATTAATCCTGCAAGTCTGGTTTATTAATCCAGCAGGTGCTTAAACCTCTCGACATTTTCATTCCATGTGCTCAGGTCATTGAGAGTTGAGAACTCACTGCATGTTGCAGGCCCAGGACTTAATCTTGGTTAGAAAACTCATTGTGTTGGCTAGGACTACCCCTCTGAGGCTGTGACCCAGAAGCCCAAAATTTGAGCTCAGGATTCTCTTCACTGGAAGAACACAGGGAAAAGCACCATGTTTTAGTGTTTTAGCCTGAGAGCTAAGACACAGAGCTAGGCCACTGAGAGTCAAATCTGGCTAGGACTGCTTTGCTTTAAAAATGCCCCTTCTTTTCTGTTTGTCACCAAGTGTTTAACCTACGTAGTTCAGATCACGTCTCCAAAAAAGGAGGTCATACAGTACAGAGTGGAGGGATGGAGGAGAGGTGGGATTCATTTCAGAAGACATGTAAACTATTTATGGACTGTATTGAAAATCTGTGGTATAGAGTGAGTGATTGGCCTGCCACGATGGTTGTGGACATTAAAAATGGGCTGTCCCGAGGGGTTACATATTATAAAGAAAGCTCATTTTGATTTTTGCCTAGATCTTTTCAGAGAACCTGGTTGTAGAAGTTGAACTATTCAACTGGTAAACTGGAGATGGAGGAAAGGGAGCAAAAGCAAGCAGGAGAGGACAGGCTGAGGACAGGCAGGCTGAGGACAACCTAGCTGGGTTTTGCCTTAAGCAAAGCAGCTTGTTTCTTGTGCCCAGAAATGCTTCTGAAGTCCACATTGCTGCAATGACAAAAATGCCATAATAGCTAATCTCAGAATATGAAGGAGGTACATTGTTTATACAGGTGGGTCACTGTCAATGGTGAACACAAGATTGTTACAGTAGGCATGGCTGCTGGGATATACTCATTAATAAACATTCTCTTCTCAACACCAGAAGAATATCCCCAGCCCCTGTCATCCACTGTGAAGAGCAGCTGTTAACAACTACAGCAAATCCACATAAGAATACATTAAACTCTCAGCGTTCTGGTTTTAAAATTACTTGTTTATCTCCGATTCTCCCCATATATAAATAAATATGTATATATAAAAAAATATATAAATAAAAATGTTGGTAGGAACTGCAGCGACTAAGTAAATCCCTAATCTATCAAAGTCCATGTTCAAATTGTCTCAATTTCAATTTATTTGGGATGGAGGATAAATACTGAGGGAACAACCAATACCTTGCTCAGAGAACAAACAGTCCTCTGAAGATTCAGTTCACTGTTGGAAAGGTGAGATGGGAGATAGGAGGACTATCTAACAGACCAATGCACACAAAAAGAAACAACATTCAGGCAGCTTGTCTTTCAGAATAACACAACAGAGGAGAATGCAAGCACTTTTAAAAAATCACTACCTTTATTGAGTTGGACATTGCATATATAAGGTGTTTAAAGAGAGAAAAATGGTAGCTATAGTGCATCTCTAGATGAAGCCAGTTGCGTTAAAGTTGTGAACAAAAGGAACTATTTCAGATCCACTTTTATACAATTGCCAGAGCTTAGCTAAGGGAATGATGTCACGCCGAGGTAAGCAAAGCAGTGGCTGGGTTTGATCTTGTGCTAACTCTGGGACTGAATGACAAGCAGTACATCACCCATGTTTCCTGCACACCCTCCGTCCGCACTGTCACAGCATGGCACTGCAGAACAGATGAACCAAGCAGTACCCCAGCTGCAAAACCAGAGCTGGCCTGCCAGCCCTCTAGTGGCCCTCAGCATCTCTTCTGGGCAGCAGGAGTACCCAGGGTCCGTCCACAACACTACAAATAGCCAGAAAAATCCCATCTGTGGACTTCGTGACTGTTACCTGGTGCTGCAATGGCCTCGTGGCTCCCTTCTGCTACATCTGCTGGTGAAAGAACAAGTTTCCAGTATAAAAAAAGAAGAGAAGGTAGCACCTGGCCTCCTGGCTGTAGTGGGTGTTTCACCAAGGTTTGGGCATCTGCTCTGGTCCACAAACCTGAGAATGTCTTCTTGTCTGAGCGGGAAGAGGGCGGAGGTGTCCCAGTGTAACCCCATCCCTGCTGGACCCCCACATAACATGCAGACTCCAGCCTCTTCTGCTCCAGTCCCTACTTGTCCTCACACTGCCAGTGTATCCCAACTCAGAATTATAAGGCTGCAAGACGAAAATTCAATTTCTCCCACTCTGGATCATCCCATTCTTTTCAAATGTTTCCCTAAATTCCTCACCCTGAGCTGCCAATCTTCCCCTGTCTTCTTCTCATCCCAGCCTAAGCTCTCTGTCCAGAAGCCAGAAGCCTGCTGCTCAGCTCCTCCTGCTCTGCTGGCCCAGGTACTGCTGCTCCCCCTCCCACACAACTCTGGCTTCTGCTTTCACAAAGATTAAAAACCACAGGCACAAGCTGCTTTTACCAAAAATCTGCCTGGGCAAGACTCTGAGAGCAGGAAAGGAGATTGTGTCCTGGAAAACTGGGTGCAGTAGACATAGCACAAGCATATTTAAGTATGTTGTTAAGATAACCGGCCAGTAATCCTGTCCCTTTAAAATGGGCTTAGAAGGTACCTGCAGTGACTCCGCATCCTTCCCGTGTCCTACATTATGACTGGTGTCATTAGTGTGCTGGAACTTCATTTTTCTTTGAATAAATATTCTTTTCATATACTGGAACTATATAATTTTTCTTGGAGTAAATATTCTCTCTCTCTCTCTCCTTTCTCTTTTTGAGGATATACATACATTCAGTGCTGTGGGTGAGTATGTAATTAACATATCTGGCTATCATGGTGTTTCTCATTTGTACATCTCTGAAGAGAAAAACCCAGATGCATGAAGGCACAAACTCACTTAGCAATTACAGCTGCAGGCCTTTTGGCTTTATTATGTTTCGTACAGCAAAAGGTGGTGCTTTCCAAATATTTCACCCCAAGAGAGCGTAACTTTTCACACTCCCTTACGATCAACTTTTCTAATCGAAAACATTATAAAGGCGGTACGGTTTTGTGAATCACCTGTAGGTTATTTACCATAATTGTGCAGTGAGTCCACAGCCATCGTTTGGTAACCACTGGCTTAGAAATCAAATCACACCATACTTTGTGTTCAGGTCCTGGCATTGCCACAAATTTCACAGGCAACCTTTCCAGACACTTTCATTATGTCTTGTTTTCTCCATCAGTAAAATGAATACAGATGGTATCAGCTACTTCCCAGGACTGTTGGGATGACTGGTGTTTTGACGATGATGAAATCTGGGTGGATGTGACCAGACAGGCACAAAGTGTCTTTATTATATTTTACCATCAAATAAACCCTTCAGTTTAGAGTTAGACTTCAGCAGACTTTGAGGAAAGTGGATCAGGAAATTAAAAAAATAGCCAAGGACTAAACAGCAAAGAACGCACATCATCTTTCATTAAGTTAGGTGTTTGAGAAAAAATGACTTGGTTTAATAGTCACAGAAAACAAGCAAATTCATCTACAAGAGAAGAAAGTAAAAACAAATGAACAGCCATGCAGAAGAAAATAATTTTGTCTTTAGCTACTGCCTTGCCCTCCCTGGAGTTGGGTAATGGCATAATTTGTCACAATGTTTTAAAAAACAGAATGCTTTAGCCACTACATAATGTTCATTTTTCTTTTGTTTGGGACAACTTTTAAGCCATCCTTTCCCTGGCTAGTGTACAGCTTTGCAGCTTCTAGTATTTGGAAGGAAAGGCTTTTCTACAAGACTAAATAAAAAAAAATGATTGCTGCATTGTTTCTCATAACAGATCCTTTCCCTAGTGGACAGATCTTGTTGTTTAACTGAAGGCTAGGAAATGAACCTTAAAAATCTGCCCTGGAATCTGCTATTTTTCTTGTGCTTACTAGTTTCCATTTGTGAATCTATTTGCTAGTTTCATTGTAAGAACAATGCTCTTCTATTTGTTTTTGCAGTTATGAGTCCTAGGAGAAAAAACATTCTGCTTTTCATCATTGCTACTTGCACCAATTTGCCTTTGCTGTTATAGTCTACAGCCGCCCAACTGAAGATTTTCACCTACTGCAAAAAAATGCACCACTGGTCCACATTCACAACGTTGAATGACAAGAATTGTTATTTCTGAGCGTGCTGACAAAAATGCTTAGACTTGTACACTTTGCATGGAGAAGAATAGTTACTTTGATACATAATGGGAGCTACTTTACTTGTAATTTCCTCTAAAATTATGGCTAATGTTCATACAAATTCTGGAGGTGTTCTCAACCAGTAACTGTGGGTAAACTGAGAAAACTGTGTCCCTAGAGATCAATGCCACGGTTGTGGTGAGATCAGTGCCAGGAGAGAAAGATAAATTTCATTGCTGTGCTGAAAATTGTCCTTGAATTATTTAAATCCCACTTAAATCCTCTTTTCAGAATTAAATTTAATTTAAATGGGCAATGGACCCAGTTCTAGCTTAGAGGATAATTTCTCTTCAAGAATCTCTCTGGTCTCATATGGACATTTGTGCATTCCAGGGATGGTTTATGAATGTGGTTTAGTTTTTCTCTGGAGATTTTCACCTGCCTGAGACAGAGTGGTGATGAGCTAACTTTCTGAGCACTGCCAGCAGTTCCAGACATGCCTGTAATGTGTTATCTCACTCTCTGAACTAGAAAGAAAAGAGGGGAGGGAACAAAAAAGATTGTGTTAAATTCATTTTAAATAGAAGCACTGTTTTATAGTTGCTTTTGTTTTACACACAGCAACAGATTTCCTGCTATGATAAACTAGAAGGCTGAGAAACCACTTGAAGTATTCGCACTGGGATCAGACAGTTACCTTGTAGGGCAGCAGGTCAGTGAAATTCCTTAAGTATTTATCATCCAGAGACAGAAATGAAAGACTGGCGAGTGATTTTCTTGCAGCAATTTGGCATCAGGTTTAGGAGAATCAAAGAAATTTGGATCTTCATGCAACCTTTCACAGAATAAAGTAAAATATTTCTTTAAAGAAGTCATAGTTCATCCTGGGCAATCACTCATGGGAGAAAAACGTTTTGTGTTTCAAGGCTGTCAAAAATCTAGTAGCATAGTTTTCATGCCTTTTTAAAATCTCAGAAGGCCATAATAAGGTGCAAGCTTTGTGAGTCCATATTCTCTTTTCAATAAAATAGATTCTTAAGTAACAGTTTAATTTTTCAAGATAAGCTAGAAGATAGAAGGATTCTTAGTGTGGTGTTTATCAGGAATAAAACTGGTAAGAGTGGTGCTTTGCTGATAAAACCTAATAAACATGGAGTCATGAATGCACCACTAAATCAGCATGAGTGAGATGATAAATTTTTTAAGTTTATTTTTTTGTTAAATTGTATATTTGTTACCTACTGTCCCATCCTGGGTAACTGATACAAACTAGAAATGCTTTCCTGTCTGATCAAGAGGCCTCTTCGCTTTCTTAGAGTTCTTAGTTATCCGTGGTCAATCATCAGTTATTTCATGTTTATTTTCAAGGTCCTATAATGGCAATTTTGGTCTTAAAATTTTCTGAAGTATTACAGAAAATAAAATGAGGAATTATCTTCATGCAGTAATATACTGTTGGATAGCTTATTTTTTGTGTGCTTTAAGATGAGCTATTTCTGGGGAGATCACTTGATATCAAGTGATATAAATCACAGTTCTACATATTTAAATCAGACATACATACACAGATTTAAATTTTACATTTCATTTTCCTTCTTAACTTCCAGGCTGTAACTCACTGGTATAACTTTATACATTCATTTTTAAAAAACCATCCATTTTACTTATTACATGCATTGTAAATTACACCTAATACAAACAAAGTAAGTCTGCTAGAAGATTTTCTCTTACTAATGCATGAAAATTTAGGAGCTAGTACAAATGGTAAATAGATGAGTGATAAATATGGATAAAAAACTGGAGAAACACATGGAAAAGTAAAGGTTATATGCTGAAAACCAGCAGGTGACTACTGCTCCAGGGCTAACCCCTGCATCAACTGACCCTGTGTTTAGTGAAGTGTGACACATGGTGAGATTAAAATAGCCGTTCTCATGAGTCCTCAGGAACTGTGAATCTCTTCCTTAGGTAAAACTTTTAAGGATTTGGAGAGGTATCTGAACATCTTAAGGCAGCTGAACAGATAGGATTTCCCAACGCGGGTGCAGTACAGAGCAAGGAGAGGGGGATGCAACAAAACCAGTTTGCAGCCTTTTTCGTCCTTCACCTCGCCTAGCAAAGGACCAAGCCTGTCTCTTTGTTACCCTCGGGTAGGGATTCACGTTTGGCTTCTGCTGCTGGATCTCGGCTTTGCTGTTCCATGCAGAAAGCACAGGCAATACAGAGGTGCAGGACTGGTCTCTCCTCTCTTCCTCCCTCTCAAACCCCCTTAGTTTGAGCTACCCTTGGCCTTGGATTTACAGCAACAGATACCAGCCTGAAGGCAACTGGCCGGGCTAATAGCAACTCCAGGCTAATGCATGTTCCCTCTCTCCCCTCTCCCTCCCAGCCAGGAGCAGCTGCAGCTGGCTGTGTCTCCTGCTAGCTTGCTTAACTCTCAAACACCCACTCCCCTACTATTTTAAGTAAAAGAGACGCTCCCATGTCCCACTTCAGTAATCACCCTGGCTCTATCCAGCATGATCCACCCTTCTGAAAGCCACAGGAACGCTTCTGGAAGCCCTGCACTAATGGATTATCTACATGCTAAGTGCAGTTGGGGTGTAGCAACAAATTATTTGTCAACAAGTATAGTTTGTCAACAAATACAGTTTGTCAACAAATATATCTGGCAATATACTGTGGCATATCCAGACTGCACTTAATGGTCACATCAAGTTCTTTCCTTTAGGCTCTAACAGATCAAACACTTCTAATATAGCTTCTAGTGCCCTCAGATTTTGTATTGCATATTGTGTTTTGGCACCTGACCATTAGATAAGAATGTTCTAGGATGAGATTGAAAATAAATACCTCAAACTAATAGTCTTCCTTCAAAGGAGAAGTGCGTCAACTCTTTTTAAAACAATCTGGTAAGCAGATTATAAACCATGGCTTGATTTGTGAGCAAGGAGCATTTTGCCTGGATTCACAGAGTCAAGTTCAACCAGTCAGAAATTCCCAGGTTTGAAGTACAACAGAACATAAATTGCTAAGAAGTGGTCTGAGCTATTATGCTTTTATGCATTGCTACACAAAATACCTGTCGTGGTGTAAACACACAGTCTACTTTGCAGATTCAGGTCAGGCAGAAGAAGGTTATTTATACAGCTATAGGAGAGAAGGCAGAGAGACAGAGGTTCAGCCCTCTATTGATATGAATTCTGACTTAACACAACAGTACTAGGGTTTATATACATTTACCGCAGATATAAACTGCTCTGCGAAGGGGCTTGATATGGCACAGCAGCATCTGCATAGAAGGGAACTATGTTCCAGCAGATGTACCCATTTCTCCCTGATAACTCAGAAACTGCAGCCATGCGATCTCCACATACCTCTGTCCAGCTCCTCCATCTCTCACTCGTGATGCTTCTGCGTCCTTGACCAATTTTAAGCATGGCGAGGCCTGCTTCCACATACCTGCCAGAAAGTTGCTCGGTTTTGCTAGAAGATTCATACAAAGCTGGTGCTTACTCCCTTGCCTTGAGCAGAAAGCCAAAGGTTTGAAGTTTTGTAATTTACCACCATCTAATTGGAAGGTTTGGGAGTTTTTTTGGCCAATCTTGTTCATTTTCAAAGAAAGTCCCACTATCTTGAACGTAGGATGACTCAAACAAATGCAGCAGAATTTTATTGTCACAGCTGCACACCTGTTTCAGCCGAGAGTCTCAACAACTTTCTCTGAAAGCTTCTTTCATGGCAGTTACAGCTACTTTACACCAAGCAGTTGTTCTGTCTTTCTTCCTTCCACATGTGAGATAACTTCTGCCTTCGTCTCTGCACATGATCTCTCCTTCTGCACCACGCACAGTAAAATCCTCCATATACTCAAATTCTTGTGTGACCTTAAATGTACAATCGTTTAAATTTCAAAAGAGATACCATTTAGAAAGGAACCGTCTATTCTCTTGGAGGAGTGTGACAATGTGTCAACTTCAGATCTAAATTGAGATACTGTTAATGTGAATAGCATGCTGGTGATAGGTGTTAATTAAGGATATTAGTAAAAGCAGCACTCTTCATAACCACAGACTAACTGCAGTGCTGAATATGGAACCCGGGAAAAGAGCACGTGTGTTTCAGAGTTGATAAGCAAGTCAGGACTGGGACACCAGGATACAATCAAGATCTGAGCTCATTCTCGTTGCCTGCCCTTCAGTCTTTGCTCTCTTCACCACATAGCACTACATGTGATAGCAAGCTCAGGAAGTTGTAGGAAGAAGATACTGAGTGTTAGATGATGCAATTTTGCTTTGGTGATGCCAACAAGATACAGCTGCAGGCCTCCAATGTATGGAGACTGTACTGGGTGACAAAATGTGCATGGATTGGCATTGCATCAGCTTACCTGGAGCTCCAGAGCACCCTTCAAACACCTCAATCTTCAGAGATGGCATTCATTGTGTTATTATATGTTATACTGGGAGAAACTAGGAGCAGAGATACTGAGTCACTTGCACAATGAAATAGAGATTAGGAGCTCCAAGGTACCATCTGAGGCTCAAAATATTGTTTTTAATCTCGGAGTAAGAGGTAAGCATAACCCGTAGACGGCTGCATAAACGAAACATGACTAAAAATATCCTATGTTTAAGCCGGCAGGCTATCTGTTAAGGAAAACTTGGGCTTCAGGCAGTCCTGCTAGAAACCTGTGTGCATTTCAAAACCAAACTGGAACTACTACCAAAGCACAGAATCACACTAAACAGCCTCCTTCTGGGACAAAGCTCCGCTTACTTGAGTAAAATAATTTCATTTGAAAACAGTTGTGATCCAAGCATAGTAATATGGGTAAATTTTATGTTTGCATGGGAACTGTGCCCTCATATTATACTCAGAAAAACACTCATCTCTGAAAAATGTTTTCTTTGATGCCCTGTGTGTGCACTTAAAGTTATTAGTATGAGAAGGGTTGGGGAGGTTCAGCTACTGACTATGCAAAACAGTTGTTTATCGCTCCAAAGATCTATTCATTTATCAACATCTTACAAATCTAAGTAGGCACAGTTACTGGATCAGCACAGTACAAACATCTCCAGGACAGTATTTGTATCTATTCACAACCTGCCTGCACAGTTTTGTTTATCTATTTGAATCGTCAGGGCTCACATCTCAGTTCCTACTCAGACGGGAAGGAGTCTGAGAACACTCCTGTGCTAAATTATTTCAACTTGAAGTATTTCTTTGGGTCTGTACCACTGTGCTTAAGCTTGGTTTTTTGGATAGAAACAGCACTTTCCATAGCAACTTCTTCAGTTGACACTGACTACTTTTTAACATCGGAGAGTCATTAGTTGTATTGAACTTGATCTAGGGAAGTTTAAATGAAATTGAGGAGGTAGAAGGCTTAAATCCACCTCTGTTTGCATTTACTCATCTCTATGTCCATCTTCATAGAAACTGACAGAAGAAAATTTAGGATTGCCCCTTTATTAATATTGCCTACACAGAGAACACAACAGCTCGAGCTGACTCTTATCAGTGTCTGTCTTAACAAATAACTGAGCTGTACAAAAAGCAAAATCAGGTTGTGCACAGGGTGGAAATGGTATGAATAGAAAAAAGCTGTCATGTATGTATCAACTGTTACTTGTTTTCTGAAGAACACCTGTTTGCAGTCTACTCTTTCCTCTTACTAAAAAAAGAGCTACTGGTATTTCATTTTATATGTACTTTCAGTTGAGATGCAAAGTGAAAGATTAAGTTTATATTAAAAATACATATTCAAGAAATCATTACAGCATTTGAAGAAATTTCCAAGTACCCACTTTAGATCTTTATTCTTCAGACCAAGTCTCAAAATTATACAGTTTAGATGTGACAAAAACTTTGTTAATTTCCATTTTTCAATTCCCAGAGAAAATGTAGGTATTTTGATAGCAACAACTGTTTTCTCCGTAGGTATTTATCAAGGTCCCATCACATTCTGGCATAAGGCTTGCAGTTTTCTTCCGAGAACTCCCAAAGGAATCTTCTAGGTAACAGATCCAAAGGCTAAAACACGTGAGCCTGAAAACTCCTTTCATTGCAAGTCATCAAAAAAATTGCAATAATATGAAAAAGTAAACACAGATTTTAAAAAATGACATTTACACACATGTATTTTAATATGTTCTTTGGACACTATCTCTTTAAGGGATGCTATATTAACTTTGTGTGAAGCAGCCTCATACAAGCTAGAAGGAAGAGGGCAGAAAACTTTCTACTGGCTGCATCTTTGGTGCTATTAATGCGTTTTGAGTCTTATTGAACTATGCAGAATGTATATGTAACTAAGCTGTTCTATACTGTTTAATGTATGTTATATAACTGTGCCCAGTAATAAAAGCTGCCACAATTTACATTCTATGCAAGTGATGAATTGGAAATACAACATTGCCTTAAGCATCCAATGTATCTGACTTGACATACGTCAAAGACCTTCACTTTTGATTCCAAAACCTAATTCTAGGGGAATGAGAAGAGGTTCTCAGTGAACAGAGGTATGCAGCATTTCAGAAATCATTTGGATGGAAAAGTGACTGTCAACCACAGGAATTCCCTCTATTAGGCAAAAACTGGCATGCAGACCACACAGGTAGAAGTGGCAGCCCCAGGTAAAGCATCATTGCTTGGAATGAAACAAACCCAACCTCTTCCTACTTTGTCAAAATATGTGAACCTTGTCTTGGATAAAATCTGAAAGGAAAATGCAACTTTCCGTCAAATTAATGTAAGATTAGTGCACCCTTTGTAATGTAATGGTTTCTTCGCCTTTTTTTTTTAAGTGCATTCAGGCTACTCAAGCTTTTAGTGGCTAGATCCAACGACAGACTAGTACTATTGCACTACCAGCTAAATGATATCTGATTTTAGCACAACTGAGGATGACCTGAAATTCCGTAACTAGATCAATGAACTACTTTTTACTCTGTAATGCACAGAAAAGATGACCCTGGCGTTTTCTACTTGGTTCACTATTAGTTTTTCATCCACAGACTGGTAACAAGCAGTTGTTAGAACTTAATTGAACTATAGTCACAGGCAAGCTTAACTTTTATTTGGTAATCATGAGGAAAGGACTGAAATACAATCTTCAGGTATGCACGTGTGATACTAGTTTTAACTCAATACAGATGTTAGACCAACTGGGCAGTTCTGCCTGTTTGTGTTCTTCCACAAGCCAATTAGCAGCAGTAGTGTGGCAAGAGAGGTGCTGCCAAACAGCATTCAAGTGATAGCAGCCAGCCAATGACAATTTTTTAAAGTTAGTTTTGGTTTAGAGCCTTTTTCTGCAAACGACCTAAGCACATGCTTACCTTTCAGTGGCCATTGCAGTGAGATGAAGGCAAACTTAAGTTGGCCCCAAATCCCTTCCTTTTAACTATTTCATTTTCTCTGTTTTGAGGGTCTCTGTTACTGCATAGGCAACTGTCCACAGACAACATAATTTTGTATCTATTTTTTAATAGTGTAAGATGATTTTGATATTTTAACCAATACTACTTACAATAATGACACTGCAAGAGAAAAACGAGGCAGAAATATGAATAATTTTGATACAGCACAGATAAATTTGCTAATTAGAAGACACATACACATAAATTATACCTCAGAGAAAGCCAAGAGTTTGGCATCTGCAACAGAAAAATATTCCTGTAGTAAAGATTATTCAACAGGGAGACAGCTTTGGTGATTAAGGCTGAAAGACTTGTTGTGACCCTAACTCAGAAAGAATAAAAAATGCAGAAGAATTAAAAATTAACCCATGTCTATAATGCCAACAGAGAGACGGTGCTTGAGGGTTTGTATTTTAGAGACCAATAATGAAAAGAATTATCCTTGAAATTTTTACATCTTAGGCATATAGCACTATTCTACCTTTTAAAACACATAGCACTAATAAGTTTTCTTGCCTTTAAAAATTCTACTAATATAAGCATTTTATTTGACAATATTGGATGGGAATAGAACTATTAAAGTTTTACAACAGCAGCTCTCTAGTAGGAAGAAGGAATGCCTAGTGGGTAGCAGGGCTGTATATGATGGAGAATTACAGAAATAAAAGATTAACAAAGAGAAAGATGTTGGTTGCATTTGCGATGTGATAATGTTTGTATCATTGTATCATATCTGAATCTGCCACCATGCTTTGCCTCTTCCCAAATGATATGTTCAGTGGTTACAGGAGAGCCTGCAGCATTCAACTGCAGCTAGTCATACTGCTCAAAAGTCACAACATAGATCAATTCACAAAGTATCAACTTATAATCCTTGCCATTTTTCCTAGCAAAATAATTCTCCATAAATTCTAGAAAAAAATCAACACTGTAGGTTCTTAAGCAATCTTAACGTACATTGCTTCATAAATAATTTACTAATAATGGGCAATGTCTTGTCTAATGGAATAAGGAAGGACACTCCTCTTAACCTTAGTTGGTTTTAGTTGATTCCTTTATGAGTGTGCAGCATCTATCAATATCACTATGCTACTGTCTAGTGTTATATAAAAAAAAGCATTTTTTCCTCCCAATTCAGAAAAAGTACTAGTATTCACTAATATTCAAGGTAACTGTGACTAAACATGGAGGGTAAGAAGTTGCTAGTGAATTGAAGATATTTAAGAAAGTTAAAGGGACAATTCTGTAAATTCAAATATTAGTATGCTGGTAAGTTTCATTCCCAATGGACACACATTCAAAGTAATAACAAGCCTTATGGTTGTCCCACTGAGATCTGCTCCTTTAATTTTGCAAGGTGCTGGTAATAAGCAAATATTTTCCACTACCCTGTACTTCATCTATGTCAAACATACATAATTTTAGCACTGACAAGGAAAACAATTTTTCTCAGCTTCCAAACACTGATGTGCAAAAACAGTCCTTGATTGAAGTCAAACCAGGTATTTTGTATAGAATATAACTTTGCTTCATCATTATGAATTTCCTAGCTGAATTTTAATTTGAATCTGTGTTACTGAATCAGTGTGTCAATTAATCAAAGGACCTAACTCCACCTCAGTCTTAAAATACTGAGTTCTTCCATATACATACAGATAGACAAATGATGAACCAAGCTATTTTGGCTTAAGCGATGCCCGATATCTGGTAACAGGTCACAGTGGATGCTTTTGCTGTATAATTTATTCCACATTCAGAAAACATTATTTGTAAAAACTTTTAGAAGAACTTTTATTATTCTTTTCTCATCTTCTGTTTGGAATACATTTGCTGGTCCCAGAACAGCAGGCAGTGCCTACACATCCCTTGCACAGAAAATTCACTAAGGAGCTTAGTAATCACCAGTAAAGAACCTGAGCATTATTTATATGGTTAGATGGCAAAATTAGAAATTGTCTGCAGTATCCCCAGATGTCATTGTAAGAACAGCTGTAAGATGCTCTGACTCAGAACTCTGCTGAACACTTCCTAGTTCTAATATTTTTCATTTTAAATTCAGTTTCTCTGCAGTACTTACTTTTTGACATATAGTGAGGAGTATATGACTTCTTTTACCTATATTCCCTCACACACACACACGCTCTCTTCAGGAAAAAATTATTTTTTTGCCTCCATTACAAGAAAATGACACAGTTGTGTAATTAAATGATAAAATAATCCACACACACTAATTTCAGGCCTTCCTTGCTGAGTTTTCTCATGTTCAGGCAAAGTTTTCTCAACAAACAAGCGAGAAAGTTGTGGATGGGGTCACTAAGCCAATGGCTTCAGAAGGGACATAGCAATCAACAAAACAAGGCTGAAGTGGAATCCCTTCGAGCACAGACATGCAAAGAAGTGCCTGCAGAACAGCCATGTTCTGCTGTTCCGGGGAATCAGCACGCTTAGGCACCTCGCTGAAATGCCTCTACACTAATGCATGCAGCACAGGGGAAAGACAGGGGGAGTCAGAAGTCCGTGAGCAATTACAGGGCTGTGACCTCCTTGGGATCACAAAGAGATGGTGGGATAGCTCAGTGACTGGAACGCCGCAATGGATGGATACAGGCTCTTCAGCAAGCACGGGCTGTGAAGGCAAAGAGGGGGTATCACACTTCATGTGAGAGAGCAGAGCAGCTGGAATGCATGGAGCTCTGCCTTGGGACTGCTCAGGAGCCAGTCAAGAGCCTATGGGCCACAATTACCAGGCAGACCAACGCAAGTGCTCCTGCAGCACATATCGTAAGATCAACCTTTTGGTATCCGCAACCCCTGAGACTAGAGGGAAAGTCTTACACTCAGAAGAGGACCACCAGAGTAGGAAGTACTTAACCAGCTTGGACCCCCAGGTCCATGGGGCCTGATGGATTGCACCCATGAGTGCTGAGGTATCTGGCTGATGTCATTGTGAGGTCATGTCCATTGTGAGAGGTTCCTGAGGCTTGAAGAGAGCAAATGCCACTCCCACCTGGCTGAACAGCCAGGCCCAGAGGGTTGTGATCAGCGGCACACAGTCCAGTTGGAGGCAAGTCATCATCTTCAGGAGAATACCATTAACATTAGAACCAAGAGGAAGGATGAACATAGCAAGAGAACTAAAAAGTTAATGTGTATCACTTTTAACTGTATCTTCATTGGGAATGACTTGTAATAATTGAGTAATCTGGACTTAAAGTGTTAGTAATGTAAGTGCTAGTAACTGGACTAATAATAATTCGTCAAAGTCTTTAAATTCTAATCAACAAACTCTTGGCTTGCATAGGAAGTGTTTCCTTAGCTCACCAATAGCATGGATGTTTGGCCTGGGACCCCAATCATAAAGACTGGCTATCAAACCTGAACACAACTGGTGGAGAATACAGGCAAACCAGGCTGTACTTTAGATGCAACATGAGCACTCATCGTAGAGAGCTGGTATAATTTTTGATATTTGCTTCTACATACTTTGGCAAAAGGAGGAGATGGAAAATGCTTTCTTCTTAAGACTTGACCTTACATTAACTTGGGAGATAACAACTTAGCTTACAGTGCCAATTTTAAAAATCCAGGGGTAAGGAAAACTCAGAAAATGTAAGTAAATCCCACACGAAGTAAAATAAAACCAAAGAAAAGTATTTCTTCAGTACTGACAAACAAATGTGTCCTATTTAGAAATCATGACATTTTCTGATTAGCTTGTTAAGATAGATAAGGAAGACACATTAGACACACATACTTCATAAACAGCTATTTATTAAAGCAAACAATTTCCTTTTCTTAATAAAATGTGCTAATCACCAGAAAAAATTCTCATCAAGAAAAATAGGTTTGCGCATATATGTAATTTTTACTGTACAGATTTTGCAAAGTAAGTGTTTGCATAGATTTCACAGTGCTCCATTATTACTGTCTAAAACAGCCTATCCTCCTGAAGTTCTTCAGTATTATCAGGAACGCTTTGGTTCATACAGAATATAGTAGATAGAACAATACAAATATAACAGTAATTGCATTTTATGACTTACTGGAATAGCTAATCTTCAAGTTGAAAACAGGTTTTGTTTACAAGCAAAGATTAATAAGCCTTACCCTTCTTGTTCTGAACAAGGCAACAATCTTTTCAGAGCTCTACAAAAAGTTTTCCATGATGCCTTGTCTTGCTTTCATCTGCCAACTTTTTAGCTAGAAAAATTCTGAAAGATATCTGCACCCTCAAGCCAGTTCCGAAAACAGGATAGCCCTTTGTCTCTGATCTGTTTTCTTCCCTTGTCAGTAATGACTTCTCCAGTTTGTTTCACAATCACCAGTTTAGGAATTGCTGTTATGTTGTATTTCTTCTTCAGATCACTGAGGGGAAAAAATTAAAAATAAAACACACCATTAGGGAGCATTTTAAGAAAACTCCTAGTCTCTCATGAAGGGTACGCTGGTCAGGATGCATGGGAGAGCAGAAGTGACGAGTGCCTGGGCTTCCTCAGAGCTTGAGGCAGAGCACTGGGTAGTACAGGAAGATGAACAAGGCTGCAGCTGGGAGTTCCCATGGTGAAATGTAGCTCAGGGAGCTCAGAGAGTCGCAGCACCCTTCCTGTGACTACTCTTCACTGCTGCCTGTAGTCTCCACAGGAGCAGAGACTGACTCTCAGAGACTGTAGAGAGGCCCATGGAAGGAAAGTATGACACACCCTTCCACCTTGTTTTTACTAGCCAGAAACAGATGTCTTCTGGTCCCTTTTTACTGGATAGGAGGAGGATCTCAGTTAAATTAGGATTAGACATTTATTCCCGTACAAAACGTTCAAGTGTGCCAATCCCACAGAGCTACTTCCTATAATCTCCATTACAGCATGATGCATAATCCTTTAATGTAAACAGAAGAGATTGCAGAAATGCCTTAAACTCCCTCAGTGAAACAGGCCTTCTACATAGACAAATGTAAGCAATCGGAAGATTTGGAATAAGGGCCACTCATCTAAGCTGTCCAAGAATAAAATTTCAACTCCTCCTCTGTCCATCACATAGACAATAGTGGCCATTTCTCTATGTCAGGACATGGAAAAATCCAGATAGATTACAAGTAACTCTGTCTTAACTATCCTACTGTTTTATAACAAAACATAGTTAAAATAGAGTTAAAAATTAAAAAGCCATACAAACAGTGATGTTCCATGAACAAAATGAGGATCTACTCAAACAACTGATGACTAGGTAACCCAGGAAAAATTAATAAGAAAAGACTTCTGAAGGATGGAAATGTAATGGGATCAAACTCAAGAGACATGGAAAATTAATAAACAGATTATTAATATTGGAAATAAAAATAACATTTGGGAGGGAGAAACATTTGGGAGAGAGAGCACAAAACATCCAAAGATAAACAAAAATACTTGCTGACACTGGCACACAATAAATAACAAGGCATGACTACTAATTACACAGCACAGAGATGAAAGTGCACAAATAGCAAGCAATAAGCTACATGAAGTAGCAAAATAGAATTCACTGTTTACACAGATGAGTTGATAGAGATGAGCAAGATGCAAACAAAAGGAATATGCAAAAACAGGAGAGAGAATTGAAGAATATTGCATAGTAAGCCACTTCAGTTGAGCATGACATAGGCAACAGAAATGGCAAGATGAAAAACATTTCCAAGGAAAACAGTTTAACAGCTATAACACAATTCGTTTGTTACAGGACAAAACAAAGAGGAGGAAAAGAGCAAGGCACATGGATCTATCTTTATAGAAAGATAGTATCTTCTATACAAGAAATTCACCTCACGTGGAAGGGTGATGTTTCAGTGCAAATGAAAAAGTAAAATTCAGGACACAAATAAGCCAGAAAAACCAATTTTGAGACTAAGACTTAACCACTAGCACTGACAACAACTTTTTGGCATGAATTTTATTAATTCTCAACAGAGGTAATTAAAAGACAGTCAATGAGCTCTGAGCTCATTAAACATCTCAATGGACATCAGATAAAAATCAGAGTTAGTTGTTGAGAGTGCTGCTCAACAGGAGGAGCGTCAAGTGTTTCCAGGATCTCCAGAACCAGTTCACTGCCCCAGCTCCAACTCAGAAAGAAAACCAGAGAAAGAATGTCTGAAGTTTCCTGCCGCGTTTATCAGGACACTGCAAAAACAAATTCTTTCCAAATACAAGGCAACAGCAAAAACACTACTTTAATTAACACGAAATGTCCAAAGAAGAAATGAAACCATTTGTTGAATACAAATAAGCAGTCAGAGAAATGGGTTTAGACTGATGGTCATAAAGTCAGAACCACACGGAGTGTTTCCCCACCCTTTTCAAACTAAGCTAAAAGGTAGAAAAACTATTACCTACCTCCTACCATGTCACACTATTAATAGGTCATCCTTGGCACATCTATTCATTGTACTAGATGTTCACATTAGAGAGCCATGAATGAAACAATATAAATGCTAATGAATTCGTAATGTTAAATTTTGAAGGCAGAAGTTAAAGAATGTATCTTCTAGCACATCATCCTCACAAGTGATATTCCACAATTTTAACAGTAGGAATGCAAGCTATGCTGACAGACATGCTGGTGTGTAACAGGAAAAGTGAGGAACATAAAATCTACACCTAAGATGCAAGTTGTGCAGTCTAAAAGAAATCCCAGAAAAATGTAATCAGTTTTGAGGAAGAGGTCATGTGTTTCAGAAGGGTGTAAGAAACAGGTTAACTGAACTGCAACAGATCAGCTAAAAGTAACAACCTCCCCAAAACAAATGTAATCTGTTGTATGGAAAATTACCTCCCTACATTGCCTTACATCAAAGTGAGCGGAAATTAAGCACCTTTAGAAGAACCAGAGGATAGAGACACAATAAGCAATAATGGAATAGCCAACTTCCAAAATATTAATAACATCACTCTCAAACACTAAATGGAAGTGTAGTGCCTCAACACCATCGCTACAAGCAAAAACATCCACTGTGTGAGGTTCAAATGCCAAAGTATTTTGATTGAGTAGAAAAAAGATTTGTAGACTTTGTTAAAAAAAACAAGACATTAATATATGGACATCTATGATTTCCCGGAAAAGAAGAGGAGTCTTAAAAATACAGAAAATAAGACTAAGTGAAATAGTGGCCCAGACAAGGCATTCC
>NW_008825265.1:596612-596908 GCF_000699105.1 Pygoscelis adeliae
CCTTCTGTATTTTTCCTTAAGAGAAGAAAAATCAACAGGTGAAGGATTGCTCTGCCATTATGTTGGCTGAGCAATAATGCAAGAAATATTACAGAAGCAGCAATAATATGGTCTAGCAACAGGTTTGCTTTCTCAATGAATTCCGAAATAAAAGCAAGCAACCAAGAATCCCCATAGACCTTTCCGAAGTCTGCTAAAATGGGAGAAAAAACATTCCAAAGCAAGTTCATGTAGAAATCACGTAAAAGACTATCACCTCATACCACTTCTATGACAAAGAAGATGGGTGGAGGATG
>NW_008825265.1:596926-601773 GCF_000699105.1 Pygoscelis adeliae
GACAATAAAATAGCTTGAGATGCCTAACACAACTGTAGTCATCAGAGACAGAACAGTAGGAAACTGAAGGTAATTTGCTATGGAGACTGGAAACTAACATTTTGCCTTCCTAAGGGAATGCATATATAGCTTATCCACTCCAGCACAGCATATTGTTTACACAGCTTCTGGGCTGAAGGTTGCTTGCATCAAACCAGACTGAAGCATGCACAGATTCTGCTTACATTTATGTGCAACTTGTAAAATGAATGGACATGAAAAAGGATCAGGAACAGTTCTGCAGACAATGCTTCTTAATCACTGTGTACGTGTGTACAGGTGCTTACAAAACCGACTTTTTAAAACCTGTTAAGATCATCTTCTCCTATAGGGATCTCAAATCCTGTGACTCTCCCACACAAACTACATATGCACCATGGGACTAACTCCAATGACAATTTATGAAATCATTAGCCATAAATAGAAACATCACATGCTACAAAGGCAAACTCAATCCTCTTACAGTAAAATACAGCAATGTAACTAATTAAATTCTTAACAATCTGTTGCCTAGCTATTCCCAGGTAAGTGTAAAGGTACATACAGTGTCTTACTGACTAGAAAAATCTAAGACCCAAACAGAAAAAAGCAGAAGAGAAAGCTATACTAAAAGATAGCTATGGAAGTTTAGCCAAATCCTTTGAGATACCAGACCTTGGCCATGCAGGTTAGAACATGAGAAAGCAACCTTCATTTGCTTGTGAAATACCAAAAAGATGAAATGAAGATTGAGGCAAACTGGAAGTCATTGCAATTGTTAGGTCTTTTGATTCTTATGAAATGGCTGGATTAAAGTGTCTGAGAGCACAGATTTTGTATTACTAGGTAGTACTGGCATTGGCTGTGATGGAGTTAATTTTCTTCATAGCAGCTTGCATGGTGCTGTGTTTTAGATTTGTTACCAAAACAGTGTTGATAACACATCAACGTTTTAGCGATTGCTGAGCAGTGCTTACACAGCACCAGGGAGTTTTCTGTTTCTCATGTTGCCCCACCAGTGAGTAGGCTGGGGGTGCACAAGAAGTTGGGAGGGAACACAGCTGGGACAGCTGACCCCAACTGACCAAAAGGATATTCCATACCATATGACGTCATCCTCAGCATATAAAGCTGAAGAAAGGAGGAGAAAGGGACCGACATTAGGAGTTAGGGCATTTGTCTTCCCAAGCAACTGTTACACATGATGAAGCCCTGCTATCCCGGAAATTGCTAAACATCTGCCAACCCATGGGAAGTAGTGGATGAATTCCTTATCTTGCTTTGCTTGTGTGTTCACCTTTGCTTTACCTGTTAAACCATCTTTATCTCAACCCCCAAGTTTTCTCACTTTCACCCTTCACATTCTCTCCCCCATCCCACTGGGCAGGGAGTGACCCAGCAGCTGAGTGGGGCTTGGATGCCTACCAGGGCTAACTCACAACATAGGTGAGTATTTTTATATAAATGTTTAAGATCTATACACAAGAGGGTTTTTGAGATGTAGACAACACAGGGCAAAGTTAATATCATACTGGGAACATAAGTGGTACATTTTATACACTTGTGTAATGTGATATCTGACAATATTTGAGTTTTAACAGCTTTCACTTGGAAATGCTTTCACTTGAAAGTGATGGACACCTTGCTAATCTGCTTCTAGCAGTACACCCTGTAATACACAGCTGTTAGGTCTATTTTCTTTTAGCGGTGAACTTTCTGCATTGTTAAGTGTTAGTCATATAAACAAGCACATCACATGGATGGGATTCAATTTTAAAGCGTCTGTTGAGATTTTGGGATAGCAGTCTAAAAAAGACTAAGAACAGGCAATAGCTCTTAACTGCTCAGATACTTTCACTCTTCTCCTTCTGCTTTCCTTTTTTAGCCCCCCCCCATATTCCTGTAGGTGCCAATCCACCCTCATACCTAAAGCTTCCTAATATAAAATGTAAGCATACCCTTTTTATTTTCCTTTTTTCAGAAATTCTTGGCGTTCTAATTTTCACTGAAGTGTACAGGGCACAGACTCAGTAGATACCTGTCCATCTGGCAGCCTGCAAGAACTACTAGCATGCGCTGAGCACCCACACAGAGAATGATGCCTTTCACAGTAGAGCTCAGTATAAACACAGCAGTATGTCTTTGTGTGTCCTAACTAAAACATCAGTCCCCATTTACTAGCATTTGTTGTTCACATGTTCTGTCCTGCTCTTCCTCTCTACTACTCCCTTTCTCCTCCTAGTGCTCACTTTCTACCAGATTGTCTTCACTCAACCCTGCAAGGATCAACAGCCTGTGCCTCAGGCAGCAAAAATCAACATTAAAGCCGCAAACAGTCAAGGCATCAGGAGCACTATTTCCTGTTAGTCATGACACAGACTACATAAAGTAGTGAAGGTGCAGTCCCACCTCAAGGAAATATTCAGGACTGACAGCATGGAAGAGTCTTGAGATCCTGCTCTGAATTCAGTATTTTGCTTCTCTGCAGGTATGTGCAAGGCCTTACACTTCACACACTACAAGTATGAATGCAGGCTATTTCTTAACAAGACAAAATTCATCCCCAAGAAACTCCATGCTTCCGTTTGTGAAATGTGTTTTGGATGGCAAATTTAAAATTGGCTCTATTGTGCCTAGAGGTGACTTCAATCTACACTGCAATTATGTATCTTTAA
Organism: Pygoscelis adeliae; assembly: GCF_000699105.1. Lineage (NCBI taxonomy): Eukaryota > Metazoa > Chordata > Aves > Sphenisciformes > Spheniscidae > Pygoscelis > Pygoscelis adeliae. The sequence continues at coordinate 599,620 of NW_008825265.1, forward strand.
CACTGAAGTCACCAGCTAGACTATTTTAACTTCACTGAAGATCTTGAAATGCCTTCTTTAAATAGTCCACAAAAGGGCAACCAAGTAGAATTATTTACAATGGAACTTTAAAAATATTAACGAACAATAAATGTTAGTAATATTTATTAGCATTCACATATTTATTAATCAAATTATTAATTTATGTTAGCCAATATTAAAATTTTATTCTGACTTAGCACTAGTATCTACCCAGAATTATAGTTTGGTTTAGTGAACACACATCCGCCTGCTCTAAGTCTACAATGACTCACCAGTATCCCTGAAGCCAAACTACCAGTTAATTCAACCTAAGCACCTTGAACATCTCCACACAGCCCTTTGTTGTTATATGCAAGAAACACAACTTCAGAAACACTGCCTTTTCATATCCCCTGCACTTTGTTCTTCAGTAAGCCACTTCAAACGCTACGATCTCGCAGCTATCCCTGACAGGGCAAGCCGTGTTTCTCTACGGGATCCTGAAGGGCGTTATGGACTGCCACAGAAAAGCCAATTAAGCTATCTCTGTACCTCCATTCCACATGACTTGGGCAAGAGCAGAGTCAGAAATAGACCCCTAATCCACAGAGGCTGAAGCTGTAAGCACATTCCCATGGTCTATGCCGAACAGCTTGCTGGATGCAGAAACTTCAAGTGCTACATTTCTGTCAGGAAATTTGCCTGAATTCTATTAGAATTAGTAGTTACCAAATACAATTACTGCCTGAGGAGCCTTTGGAGAACTATGGAAAACAGCATTGCTATTTCAATCTATTTTTAAGTCAATGGAAACTGTCATTAAAAAGGCCTAACATTAATTGGCTGCTGACATCCAGGAATGAGCCAAGGAAAGATGAAATAGTTCCTGGCTTCAGGTTGTTTGCTCTTGAGGTTGTCAAAGTGCACTGACAAAACAAGATTAGTAAACCTGCTCCATGCTGAGTGAGTAGCTAGGGTGTTAAACAGCTCTATCCTGGGTAGCGCACAGGGATGGATCTAGAGTCAAATGAACACTAGAAGTTACTAAAAGCACTAGAATAGAGTTCTTTGTTAGAAGAACAAATCTTGTGAGTTTAAGTACCCAGTCTACGTTTAAAAGTCACACTAACTCCTTCACCTCAATGACATCTGTAACAATATTTTCCACAATCTACTTACATTATTTAAATGGAAAAAAAATCCATTTACCAGTATTTACATGTATTTTAAGTCTCCAGTTATAGGCATTTCAGTGGCCCTAAACATCTTACCTGTGCCCCTGTAATCCCAATCTATACTTCTTGACATGAGCTAAATCGTATTTCTGACAGTCATCCAAATGAGTCTGCACCCTTGACTTACGTCATCAAAACAGTTTGTGGTATTATCCCTGTTACCTAAACACAGTCGTGTCCTTTCGGTTTTTTTGCTGAGCAAGCTGCCTACAGGAATTAACAGCACAGGAATTTTACACCCCAGTTACCATGCGCATTTGCCACAGCTAAACTCCAACTGTTACATTTCTTTTTCACCTAGCTTACCTATATCTGTCTGAAATTCTTCATAGTTCGCTCTGCTCTCCTCTAAGTTGTTCAGCTATGAGTTTTGCTGCTTCTTCATTTGCCTTTTTTCCAGAGCCTTAATAAGCTAGACAACCCAGAACAACCTTAGTAACAACTACCGCTGTGCTGAAAAACAATCACTTGATCCTCGTTTGCCATTAGTTTGTTTTTGACTCACTATTCATGTCATCTTAATACTTGGGGTCATTTTACACAAAACTAGTTTTCCTTCATCGCATTCTTTACAGATGTAACAGACTAAAGCCAAGTTACTTCTCTGAAGAAAGTAAGCTGTTAGTTTAATGTTAGTTTGTGGTACACCTCCGTGGGAGCGCAGGGAGAGCCCCCCAGCCGGAGCCGCTGCTCAGAGGACCGGACGAAGGCAGGACTAGACTGACGGGACGCTGAACGGTGCGCTTCACCTAACAGAAGACGCCGCAACCTGGATTTCGGAGCGTTCAACGGGAAGGGAAGGAGTGGATCAAGGGGGCGGGTGGAGGTCCCGGGGAGCTTTTGCATCAGAGACTTCATCGTTACATTATACTGCTGTTAAAGCATCCGCATCTCCTGCCCTCTCTCGTGCTTTGGAGGA
>NW_008825265.1:602789-627104 GCF_000699105.1 Pygoscelis adeliae
TTTTTAAGAGTTTCTGAAGGTACAGGTTGTGCCCGGAGGGCTTGCTCTGCTCGGCCATATAAAAAAATTAATTTCGTATAGGAATAAACTGAGCAGAGGTCTCCTCCCACACACATACCTTTCCTTTTGAGATCTTTTTGAAATGTTTTTTTCTTCCATTGACTCGACCCAAAATGTCTGGTTATCTACTGCCACTTTCTGTCTTGTGTGAAAGAAACAAGGTATCGTTTTATAAATTTGACCACGTGAGAGAAATCCCAAAGAAGCACCACAGAAGTAACACAGCAATGGGGTATTTTTCGGTAGGCTTCATCAAAAGTAACCGCCTGGTTGTAGGATCAGTTTGATTTGGGAGATGCATTCACCTGACCTTTCTCTTACCCATTTTTCCTTTTATTATGCAGATAGACTGCTTGCTTCTTGCGCAAAAGCTCACACGTCTTTAAAAAAGCGTAAGAGTTCAGCTATTATTATTATTTTCTAAGAGATTTGTTTATATGCAAATTAAACTTTATGAATCAGGCCTTTTTATTTATGTCCTAGTATATCTGACTAATTTGTAATGACTACTCTAATATTTGGGGGGGGGGGGGGAGAGTTGCTTAGGTGTTTGGAAAGTGTTTTTTTATTCAAATGCAGTATTTCTCCCTTTTCATAGACTGTTGAGCTATGTTGTTTTCAAATCCAAGTATCTGTTTCCAGCACAGAAGTGACATTTAAAACAATGTAATCCTCCCATCTCTCACATCTCACATCAATCCTTTCTCCAGGTTTTGAATGCTGTTTTGTGCTGTTCCCCCCTTGAGACTTCCACCTGATGTCTGAAGTAGAAGACAAAAGGAGCTGTGAAAGGTTGCCTGTTCTTAAAATAGCACTGAAGGGAAGTTCAGCTCACCTGAGCCTTTGATTTGCCACACTGTCTGCCTTTGTGAGACCACTTGTGAAACAGGATGGAGTTGGAGCCTTTGGAGCCTGCAGGGTCACAGGACAATGGAAAAAAGTTTCCATGTAAGTTATGTATATAGGCTATATACAAGCTAAACTAGGAGAAGGTTCTGAAAGCCTGCCCCAGTCTTCAATGAACATACCCTACACTTTCTCCCTCGTGCACCTTTTCCATAGCTGGCACTGTTCTGAGTAGTAAAGGATTTGATCCAATAAGCATTTGCAGTAACCGGTCTCTTATGAGTACAATTATAACTTGTGGTATATGCCTGATGCTGGATTTTTAAGTGTAAAGGTATTAAATGCAAGGTTTCAGTCTGCTTATAATTCTTAGGCGGTCAATCAACACTGACAAGTCATATATACGTACAGTGAAGCCATAAGGCAAAAGCTGACTAAATTTACTCAAAGGGGAGTGTTACCTGCATGAGGGCTTGTTGGACTTCTGTTCAATTTAATCATTAGCACACCATGTACTTAATTATACTCTAATTAAAAAATAGAAGTGACAAACCTAATCAATATAAACTTTGTTCGGGCAAAACTATATGGAATGCAACCCCTGAAGAAGTCAGATTAGAAACTGACCTTGGACAATCCCATTGTGTGTGGATACTAGCCAGTCAGAAAAGCAGACCCCAAAGGAGACATAAAGGGAAGGAACACACAGAATAAAGGAAAGATGCCAGTGGATTAAAGAGTTAAATATATAGCAATCATTGATACAACTAGATGAAGTAGTTGTTTTATAATTCACTTTCACGGTACATATCAATATGCTTTACAGGAGAGAGTTATTGATGAGAAAACAGGTAAAATTAATTTCCACTTTGTACAAAAGAGAAGGAAAGAAAGCTCCTTAGTCTCAACCCAATACATTAACCAATGAGCTCTGAAAAGAGACCAGTGCAAAAAGAAATACAGAGCCAAAAAAAATTCAATTTTACCATACACAATCTGCCAACTAAAATAGTTACTGGATATTCATAACACTCCTTAGAGCTGCCACATTTGGTACACTGTTTCCTCAGCTGGGATCAGGAGCCCCAAACACATGGGTCATTATTACATAGTCAGCAGTAATACAAATACTTTCTGAATGTTCCTTCATGACTGTTCTTGGATCTACTTTCCCTATGTAACCGCCAAACACAAAAGAAATAACTACCTTTTTTTCAAGTAGGAAAATTAGCCAGATAAGTAGTGCATAGGTTTTTTTAAATTACAATTTTATTACAGTTATTCAAACTGTCTAGGGCCTAATGACATCCTGCAGACATCAAAGGCTAGCTGTAAGGGAATCTTGCTTTCCCTGGATAAGAGAGATACTGGAACGTGGCTTATCATACTTGCCACAAAGAGATCCAGCATCAAGTCAGGACTGAGTAAGAGCTGTAACAGCTACCAGTTAACCAAAATATTTCAGTACAGAAGATACTGTTCAGGTAAGGAATATCCCCTTTTTTTAAGCAACAGATTGTTACAAATGACAGGTAATAATTACTATAGATAACAATTGTTATACTGACATTTGGAACATATCCCTGGGTCCCAGCTTAATAAGCATTCTTGGCATAAATAAACAATAGCACATACAGCAAGGAGGAAAGAATGCCATTACAAAGACTTATAAGTTAGCTGGATTGGAGAGATTGCAAGGAATATTTTTTCTTTTAATCAGGAAATACTCAAACCTATCAATAGATTTTAACTAAGCAAGAAATCTGTTATAAGAAGTGCAACAACTAGGGCTACATTCTTTGCATTGTTCCCTGGGTTCGAAATTATAGCAGTGCTGAACATTGGGAAAATAGCAAAGGTATATATATGAATTTCTCCTTGCCGTATGAAAAGCCTAATTCAACCATCATTTGCATCTAACTTTGTCCTGGCTAGTGTGTATCAAATTGCCAAATAGCGTTAGATAGTCTAAATATCAGTGCTGTAGCATTTCTGACTTCCAAACAGGTACAAGAGGGAAGCAACTCAGAGTCATCTAGTGCAGCAGCAGCAGCATGGCAACAAGGAATAACATTTGTGCCTGCAGCAGTGGAAAAATACTGAAATACAATTCTGTTTAAGTTCATTTGAGTTCAGATACTCCTTCCTCTTCACACCTTAGCCTTTTGGCAGTTTAGTGTAGTTAAGTAGACATCTTTTTGTGATGACACCTCTGATTAGGTGCATCCCTTTCAGGTTCAGAATCATCCAGCATTAGACCCTGCATTTTTGTGCCTTACGAGAAGTGTAAGCTCTGTGAGACTACCTGCAGAATCCAGCTTAGACCTCTACAGTCACTAGCAATCACCATCTAATCCTATTCATTTCCAGAGCTTCTGATGGAAGAAGGAGGCCTGATTATGACAAGCTCTCTGTCATAAGGAGGGACTCCAGAGTTTTGGTGGTAGTTTCAGTTGCTTTAAGTAATTTGATAGGCACATACAAAAGTAAATGGCCTCCACTATATAAACACATCCTCTTCTGGCAAAACTTGAGTAACAGGCTTCAGTCATGGAAAGGACAGCCTGCATCTACTCCTGCCAATCTCCAATACCTTGTTAGCAGCCTCTATTCTAGCTAGATTGACTTTGAACTATTTAATTAATCCAAGGATTTCAGGTGATCATTCACAGTATTAGTTCTGATGAGTTGAAAGAGTTATATTTTAAAGGATTATGTTCTTATTTATAGAAGGGGAGATGACACTACTAAAAAGCTTGTCATGTACAATGGCACCATTTCAGCCTAATAACATTTTTTCCAGCTTCATCTTTAGAAGAGATGCTTGAAATGACCTATTGTTTCATTAGATTATTATGTTCATTATAGATTCATAATGTGCAAGACCAACACAGGCAGAGCATGCTTTGAGTACTCAGCCTTGTTTTGTATTGCCCCCATTCCAGTTTCCCCACTGTATACCTTTCTTCATTAGCAAATAAAAGAACACATCCTGGGGAAAAAAAAGCCAAACCGACCTAAGTGTTACAGGGCTGAAAGCTAGAATACTTTTCTGCAAACAAGCAAGCTGCCAATGCAGCTATGTTGCTGCTGCTAGTAGGAGCTCCTAATAGGAGTTTTGGCAGAGCACGTTGACCCCACTACAGTCACTTGTCTCAGGGGTTTGCAGATAGTCTCCAGAGAGAGTTTTCTGTCTAGCATGATCATTTTCATAAGAAATCTCTGGTTTTGCTGTTTGCCTAAAGGGAATGTTACTTTAAGGCTGGGATTCACTGTCATTTATATTGTACATGCTTTATCTAACCACTATAAAATCCCAAAGACCTTCCCCTTGCACAGACACACCCAGAATACATAACATACCCTAACCTTTAGTCTCATGCGCTCTGATTTTAAAACCATTAGAAACAAAGAAATAATTACGAGCTAAGACAGTTAAAACATGGTGCATTTTTTGCACGGAGAAAGAAATATCACCAGAAAATTGGCATAGGTTGAAAGCTCCACTACAAAACCAAAAAGCCTAGGAAAAGAAGACCTGTTCCTTTGGTTGAACATGGGTTAAGAAAACAGTGACTTTATTTTAGAGCTCTGAAATGACATTTAACTTGGGAGAATGAAAGATGTCAAAGACTCAGGTGTCACCTGCCAGTCTCTCTGCTTCATGAACTTTGATTTTCATATAATCATATCATTTTCAATTACATACTATCATACAAAATTATCCTAGCCAAGGGGAAAAAAAATCATACACAAGGTTGTTGAGTAGAATAAATCCTTATGCTATTGTAGTTAACCTTGCCTGGCTGCCAGATGCCCACCCAGCTGCTCTCTCAGTCCCCCCTCCTCAACAGAATAGGGGGAGAAAGTATGATGAGAAAGTTCATCAGTTGAGATAAAGACAAGGAGATTGCTTACCGATTACTGTCACAGGCAAGACGGGCTCGACCTGGGGAAAATTGATTTATTGCCAATTAAAAATAGAGTAGGATGGTGACATAGAAAGACAAACCCCAAAATACCTTCCTCCCGCCCCACTCTTCTTCCCAGGCTCAACTTCACTCCTGAATCTTCTACCTCCTCCAACCCTCCCCAAGTGGTGCAGGGAGCTGGAGGATGGGGGTTGTGGTCAGTTCATAATGCTCCATCTCTGCTGCTCCTTCCTCCTCACATTTTTCCCCTGTTCCAATGTGGGGTCTCTCCCATGGGATACAGTTCTTCATGAACTGCTCCAGCATGGTCCTTTCCACAGGGTGCAGTCCTTCAAGAACAGACTGCTCCAGTGCGGGTCCCCCATGGGCTGCAGTTCCTGCCAGAAAACCTGCTCCTGCATGCGCTCCTCTCCACAGGCCACAGCTCCTGCCAGGAGCCTGCTCCAGCATGGGCCCTCTGTGGGCTGCAGCTTCCTTCAGGGCTGTCCACCTAGTGCGGCATGGGGTCCTCCAACAGGCTGAAGGGTGAATATCTGCTCCAGTGTGGTCCTCCATGGGCTGCAAGGGGACAACGTGCTACACCATGGACTTCTCCACGGGCTGCAGGGGAATCTCTGCTCCGGTGCCTGGAGCACCTCCTCCCCCTCCTTCTTCACTGACCTTGGTGTCTGCAGAGCTGTTTCTCTCACATTTTTCTCACTCCTTTCTCACAGCTGCTGTGCAGCATTTTGTACCCTTTCTCTAATACGCTTTCCAGAGGTGCCACCAGCTTGGCTGATGGGCTCAGCCATGTCCTGCAGTGGGTCCATTGGGGCTGGCTGTGTCCAACACAGGGGCAGCTGCTGGCCTCTTTTCACAGAGGCCACCCCTACAGCCTCCCCACTGCCAACACCTTGCCATGGACACCCAATACAGCTATTTTAAATTCTTGCATCCCAAGAATAACTTCATCCCAAAACTTGTTCTATGGCTGAAACAATTTAGAGGAGGAATTATTTGAACTAAATCATCTTTATCTTCTTCATATTGAAGAAATCAGAAGGCTGTTAACTCTGAAAACCGGCTGCTCCAGGGACGGTTCTGGGGCTAAGCCACAGAACAGATCACTGCAAATGGGACACTGTGAAAAGGCAGAAAGTCAGGTGCAGGATGCAAGGACCTGGAAGCTCTGCAGCCCATTTGCTGCTAGAAGGGCAGATCTGTTGTCTGCATAGATAGGGAGTTAAGTTTTAAAGAAGCCTCAAAGCGTAAGTCTTCAGTGTTCACAGTGAAACCACATCACGTTCTGCATCCCCGATTGACTGTGGCACAAATTCTTCCTGTGAGATGGACTTGGACCTTGAAAACAAGTTAACAGACTTAGAACGGGACAGGACTCCCCCCGTACAACAGCACCAAGAGGCGACTTCCTTACCTGTTGTTAATCACCTTGCAAAGAGAGCACTACAGTGTGGGACAGGACCAACCTTAATCTGACCCAGTGATTAAAGGATTATTGCTTCAGAACTAAGTATTTATGTTCTTATAGCTATGGTAGAGAGTCTAGTAGAAAGCAGGTCAGTTGCTGCTGTATCTTGCTGAAGCCTGCTGTCTCTCACGGCCATCCCAAAGGGGCAGTTCAGGATTTCAGTTGGTTGGCCAGGTGACCTCCTCTTCACTCCACTGCACCATTTTCTCTGGTGGTTATTCTGCACCTTTACCCTGCCAAGTAGCCATTCAAGATTAATGACTAATCCCAGTAAGAAAAACAAAACACCACAAACCAAAACAAACCTTGAAATTGCATTAGTTATTTCTAAGATATTTGCCAGTGATATAGTCAGATAGTTTACAGAAAAGCAGAGATACCTACAGAATTCAAATTTCTGTCTTCAGCAGCACAGTGCATACTTTCCTTTGTTCTTTATTGACTCAAATGGACAAAATAATCAGCATCACTTATCTTTGCAATTTAGAACCTACGTTGAATGCAAAAAAAGGTTTTTACTCCACAGAGGAGCATTTCAGCAGAAAGCACAAAGTGAAAAATGGTTTTCAGGGATATGACCACGTGCATCACACGTTTTCTGCAGCAAGATTTTTAGGACTTTTCAAGCATTTTCCTTCCTTCCACACACAACTGCATTCTACAAAAGTCTCAGGCAATTCAGATCTCTCTTTTCACACATTCAGATTATCTGTAAGAGTGTGATTGGTTAATAATAATTAGTAGTAATTTTAGGTAGTTGAAACTGCGAGAGTGTTTTATTTGTTGAACTAAAAATTCAGAATTTGGAGCACATATGATGTTAATTTGGGCCATTTGCCAACATAATTTGTATTTTAAATATGAGAATTTCCATGTGTTAAACTAATTCTGTGGAAGCCAAATGCTATGAATCTTCTCCCATGTACACTGCTAGCCTTGTAATATCAAGTTAAAGTCCAGGATAACGATGTTGAGATTTACAGCATTAGAAATTATTGCCCATCCTAGGCAATAATTAAATTTTCTTTTCTCCTCAGCAAAACCTATTACATTGTGTTTATTATATATTATTAGCATCCTCTTGGTTAGTCTTACGTTCATTCTTTTGGAATGAACTCTCAATCTCAGTTCATGATCAGTAGATACTGGGTCCATTTTTTTACCTACCATGAGAAATTCTGGATCAAAGCAGTTAGCTTTTCTACCTTTTTCAGAAAACTGCACCATAACTCCTCTTTTTCATTTTATTCTATCTGCCAGCTTCTGAGTAGACAATACACTGAGCCTCACTAACAATAGAAGAGAATTTTGTGTCAGGCAGAATGAATATCCTTTTAAAGCAGAAAACTGAGAATGAGTGAACAAAGCCCGAGATTAATGATTCCCAGCAAGACACAGTTTCAACCTTCCATAATGAAATGTGTGGTAATGTAGCAAAAAGTTACTTATATAACTTGCTGCTGCTATCCTTTTTACACTTCTGAGCACAACCTTTGAATCATTATAGATTTCTTCTCTAATGCTTCCGCTATTAGTGTTGTTTTATTTTGTTCTTACAGCTTAAAAGGTTACTTCATTTTTTAATTCATTAAATTCACAGGAGTTTAAATTAGACATCTGCTTCTGTAAATTAAAAATGGCTAGGAGTTAGTAAACAGTGCTGTAAAATCAAATTAATTAGAACTCTTAAGGAAAGCATACCAACCAGTGTTCCCAGTGCATGACTCCAGTGGTAAAAGATGAAAGTCTTTGTGCAGGTAATTTAAGAAGTCATCCCGCAGTCCAGTTCAAAGGTGAGCATATACCATGTGTAGCTAGTTAGCGCAGCAGGATTAAAAAACATCAGCCCAAATCTAGTTGAGTAAAATGTGTAAGGATCTTACTTTTCCTTTCTCATATTTAAAGAACTAGCTGCCCTGTCACTGAGCAATCATGCAATCATAGAATCATTAAGGTTGGAAGAGACCTCTAAGATCACCGAGTCCAACCGTCAACCCAACACCACCATGCCCACTAAAATCTTCCATACAAACATAAAAAAAAAAAAGCCCTCCCAAAATAGTGGCTGTTTGCATGAAATCACTTTAAATGCACATTCAAGTTAAATCAAAGTAGTGTAAAGTTGTGTTGATTATTTTATTAACAAAAAATATGCCTCTCAAATGTCAGGTCTGGGTGGAACATCCTTAAGAAGTAAAAAAGGAAGTTTGCACAAATCAAAGCAAATGTGCAGATGTCCATGTTCATTAGTAAAGTTAGCTTTGAACAGGCCAGTCTTTATAGTGCAGAGACCTGAGGAACAATGTGGCACCAAAATGCATGAAAATGTTCAAAAAGGACTTGTAAAAGTCAGACTTCATTGAATACAAGTAAATCTAAGGGCTAATTGCACAGGGATGGGTGGAACCAGTGCCAAAGCATATATGTTTTTCAACTGTCGGGCTACAAAACCATTTACAGAAACTGTGTACAAGTGAAGTCATGCAAATCATAACTGATTTCAGAAAAATAATGTGCAGAAATCTGTAATTAACATCTAAGTGAAGAGGGAAGTGTTAAGTAGACACCACCTTATTTACACTGCTGACACCCCTGCTGCTTTCTGCCGTGCATACACAGCTGTATATCGTGTGTATGCAGCTCTGCACTTTGAGTTTGGAAGAGGAGTCAAGGAATTCACAGGGCAGTAAACTATTAAAATGGGAAGAGCAGAGCCTGAAAAAAATGCTTAGTAGCCTGATAACTTTCCCAGGCTGCCCATCCTGAAATGAATTAAAATGGTAAGGTATTGGTATTGGTATTGGCAGAGAGAAGAGTTAAGTGATGTAACACGCCAAGGCAGGAACTTACTCGCTGAAAAAGAAACTAGTTAGATTGAAAAAATGCTTCTATGTGTGCAAAGAAAGTGAAAAACTTCCATTATCCAGTGATTGAGGATGAAAGTACATACCTGTTGTTTCCTTGACCTATTCTTCTCCTTTTAGACCTTAATGATCTTATATAGCAGCGGCCCAACCTCCTCCAAAATATCCTTACTAAAGCTTATCCTTTCCAAAAAACAATGGAGTCCACTGACGTCATCAGCAGCTCAACTGTTTACACTATGAATATTTAAAAAAATTCTTAGACTTCAAAATAAAGAACTCACTGAGCAGAGAGTGAGAAGCTATTTTTTCCTGAAAATACAACCTGTTCACATGCACAAGGAGGAACCTGACAGATGTGAAAATATTACAGCTGTAGCTCTGGGTAGGAGTCCTACCCCCACCCTCCTAAATCTGTGGGACAGTACTGTCTTCAAAGCATCGACATTTGAGCTGCTTGTAAATGAGCTAAGTAACCAGCTTTCAGGGGCAGTTTCGTTACTGCAGTAATAGAGAACAAAAATATCTTTGTTTTTTATAAGGCTCCTTCTTCTCTGAAAAGAGAGGCTACAAAACTGAGCTTGGTTTATCAGCTGTAATACAGAACAGGTTCAAGCATTAGTCATAAAATGTTAGTGTATCTGTTTTTAACTATAATTTAATGTAGCCAGCTCACACAGATTAACATCTGCTTTTTGCATGTGATGCTCTTGCTAAAGCGAAGTCTTAAGACCTTCCCTAATCGGCAGATGCACACAATATACATCTTCATTGGGACCAGTCTCTCAGGCAACAGGATACAACAAACAGGACACTGAACTAAGGTAACTGAAGGGGCTTGGGTATTCATCCCAACTGCATGCTGGCATGCTCCAAGATCTTCAGTATACACCTAATGAGCTTGGTGCCAAAAAAACTGTATTTTGGGGTACCCATATAACACCTTCCCCTTTATTATCAGAAAAGAGTTAGGAATAAAGAAAATCTGTTCAATATTGAAAGTCTGCCTTAGTTATTTAACAACATAAAATAATTAAGTCTTCATGCATTAATCAGTACAACCTACATGACTTAACAAAATCTGCAGCATGGTGAGGTTATCTTCTCTGCTCATCACCTCTGATTTGGATCAACTTCGCTTTTTTATCATCAGTAAAATGTGCTTAATTGAATTTCGAATTTTATTAATTCAAAGCAGACAAATGTATCACCTAAACACTGCCAAATGCTTCTGCTGTTCCCCGCTGCTGAAATATTTTGTGTGCTCTGGAAATAGAGACTCCTTCACAGACTTGCATAATCCCCTGGAGGGGAGTTTTTCTGTGTTTGGTAAACTACAATCTAAGCAGTGTGCTTTACCTTAGCCAAGTTCCACCTTAACAGCATTTATACTTACTTGGAAAAAAGAATAAAGACTTGGCTTTGCAAGCAGACTTATTTCATAGGGCAAGTATTATACCAGCATATATAGCACAGCATTAAAATAATAAATCCTTTTAAATTACAAAACTGAAGAAACTGCTTCTTCATAATCTGAAACCACATTACTACAGTTTGCTCATGAGAACAAAGTTTACAGTCGTAAGTTGCACATAAAGGGTTTATTTTAAATGTTTTAAGGATAGAGTTACATCATAATTATAAAAATTACTTACAGAATTAAGTAACAGATTTAAAGTGTTTATACTTCTAAATGCAGAGAACAGGGAACTGTCTACATTGTTCAAAATAAAATAAAAATAATGAAACCAAGCTCTAAAGATGAAGTCATTACCTAATTTTAAAATGTGAACACGAAGACCTTTGAACTATACACATACCAAGAACCATCCAAATTGCACTAATGATGTAAAATACAAAAGCACAGCATTTTCAAGGAACCAGAAACTGTTTTTACCATAATTCTTTTCCCTGAAGCAACTAGTCAGTTCTATCTGAAGACAAAGCCTCCCTTTTTAAATAGTTCACTTAAAGAAGGCTTCTACCTGTTGCAATAATAAGGGTTTTCCCCATAGTCTACTCCAACATAGTTTAGGGTTTGGCACTCAAAAAGAAAGAAGAAAAATGTAGTGTTTTGCTAATCAACTGTGATTTTATTTTTTCTTTAACAGAATACATGGTCCCTTCAAATGCTGTATGACACATACAACTGGAAAATTACCTTCCGTTGGCACTATGCTCGTCTCACCGGTGCATTTAATCCTACTAACAACCATTAAAACAGCACAATAAGCAAATTCACAAAAAACTGAACACAAAATAAAAACAGAACAAAACAAAAACCTAAACATTTTAACATGCAACTTTAGTTTGTTACATTGAACGTTCTAACCCTCTAAGCATGCAAAAAAGGATGGTCTGCATTTAAGTTTTTTTTTTTTTTTCCTTTTGAAAGTTTTACATGGCAGCCTGACGTCACACACACGCACACACACAATATACAACAATACTACAGCAGGTAAATGTGAAAGGCGAATAACTTTTATACAAAGATCCATGGCTTGTGCCATCACAAGCCCTATGAGATTTTGGAAAGTAATGTTGAACCCCTATAACAAGGAACCAACATTTAGTTACCAGGGTAACGCAAGCACTGCATGCAGATCTGAAACATGAGCCTAAAACAAAGCCCAAAGCAGATGGGCAGGGAGTAGAATTAGTCTCAAGCCTCAAAAAGGTGGTTTAAGCTATTTAAAAAAAAAAAAAAAAAAAAAAGGAAAGAGGAAAAAAAGATGAAAAGAAATACCCACGCAACAGACAACGGGGACATCTAAAAACAACCATAAAATTTACAGTTAAGAGATTATACTCTAATTGGCAGAATATGTGGTGTATTCAAGAGGCTTGCAGAAAACCCACAAATGCAAGCCTAATGCTAAAAATGTTCCCGTAGACCTAAACCTCAGATATTTCAAAACAAACCTTGTATTCCTCAGATATATAGCCCAAAGTTCAGTGTACTAGGTTATTCATGTATCTTGTGTATAATCAATACACTCACTCATTCTTGTGCCACAAATATCAACTTGGGCTCATGGAGCCAGGCTCAGCTTTGAGATTTACATGCAGGACTCTTAAGAGTCAATAGAAAACACATAACAGATCTGCAGGATGAAAACACTGTGTTGCAAATCTGCTCACTTTGTTCAAAACACAAGGAACATTTACGACTCAGGTACTTAGTGCTTAAGGACTGCATTGAGAAACTATTCACTGAAAGACAATAGCCTGCCTTTGGTTGCCAATGATGAAATACTGGACATAATGCAATATAGTAGCAATGGACAAAGAATTAAGGTATCATATTTATATGGAGAGTATTTATTACCATTCAACAGCATAATGAGGCACAAGCCTTAAGGCTAAAATATGAAATCAGGCAAAAAAATGGACAGAAAGGGGCTTAAACCACTGAGTCTTCAATATCAAGAATACCCACAATAGAGGTCATCCGGACCTCTGATCTCTGATTAACAATGCCTCTCCTGCATCCTTCCACTAATGGCATAAGGTTGGGTATCAGAGTATTTGTTCCTTCCATCAACAGTGTTGACTGTCTTCACATACTGTATTTCTGTGAAGCAGTTCCTTGAAACTTGCAGAGCTCTGCCTTAATGTAACATGACGATTTTGTTGCTGTGCTGATCGTTGTTGCAATTCTAATACTTTTAAAAGCTGCCACACTTAAAAAATCCTAATCTTCATTTACAACTATCTTGCAAGATTAAAACCGTGAAAGGATTTTGCTGTTGTGGGCTGCTATTTACATCCACAATCTAATGCAGATGACTGAACCACTGAGACTGCCTATAGCTTCCATTAGATAGTACACCACTGGCATGCAGAACTCGTGTTCATAGAATGAAATTCACGTTAACAGCATACCTCAAAGCAAGTACAACGTACACCACAAAAGGCAACAACAGGTTTAAGCTGTAGATTTGTCCGGACACTCCTTATGTGGAAAAGCCAGAAAAAGGGTAAGTTGGGAAGATGCCTTCTTGAACCAAAATGGGTAAAAACAAAACAAACGTACAAACAAAGAAATGCAACAGACTGAGCAGAAGGCAACAAATGCTTCTCCTTCTCTAAAGTAAGTCTTCAATGTAAAAGGACCCCCACCCCCCACCCCCTGGCATGAGATTGTATTTACCATGTAAAATATTAACTACTGTTATGCTTCTAAGTCCACACACAAACATTCAGGTTGCTAGTTTTTCATATTAAGTGAGAGACTACTGATTGCCAATGCGTAGTCTAAAGTCTTCTGAAGTAGCATATATACTGTTAAAGTTGTGGCACCAAGCACTTGGGTTTTGCTAAGAAGTGTGTATAACAAAGAAAGAAAGAAGTACATTTAGGATTGAAGGCAGCCTTGTTGCATGTATTTTACTGGTTCCTACAACTTGTAAATATGGGCCATTAACCTGTATTATCTAATTAACTGGTTATACAGATTAAATATATTTTTATAGTTTAAAGCCTTTTCACTGAAAGGTGCATAAGTCAAACACTTGATATCCTACTGCCCTGTGACTACTAAAAATGCACAAGTATCTCCATGTACTGCAAATTCGTAAAAAGCTAAATTTGAAATAAAATGTAGAAACACAGCAGATTGATGTTACTTGGGTTAGGCACTCCTCAATGCTGCACAAACTGTTTAAACCTTTCAGAAAAGTCACCTCTGTCCCAACCCTGAAAACAAGGACTGCCAGTAGCCAAGAAATTAAATTTAATGTTACAAAAGAAGGCATATCAAAATATCAAACTACACTTGCATGTGGCAGTTGAACAGGTGAGTGCAAGGTTGAAGAAAAAGTTAAAATCTAGGAAAAAATTTAGATTAATGATTACAATACTAGATCAACTTTACACAGCTTGAATTGCAGCTGTTCTTTGCTTTTAACTCCCTCCTGCCCAAATATATTGACTTCCTTCAAGAAAAGGAGTTCTCTTACACAAAATGTGTCACGTTTGTTTGTATTATTCAGAACAAAACAGTTTTGCTGGCAGAGATTGTGGGTTCGCAGGGACATTTAAGCTTTCATTAAACTGGAAAGCAGTCAAGTCTTTGTGTCTACAAATTTTACATTTAATAGTTCCACAAATTTGGCAAAAGTTCACGATGATGTCTAGGATGTCTTCACCAAATCGTAGACATAAATATGGAAATCATCATCAAACTTGATGAAATAGACAGATGGTTTGGCTTCGACTTGATGAATGACCATGCCAGTCCTTTTTGAGCCATCTTCTTTGGCATATTCCACTTGTTTGCCTACCAGGCTGTCCACAACTTCACCTGGTTCCCGTTCTGCAGGAGGTGAATCATCTGTAACACAAGAACAGTGTATTTTGGTAGACATTAAAGGAAATTTTCAATATGGAAGACCACTGCAGAGTCTTCCTTAAAACTCATATGAAACAATCAGAAGTTTTAAATACAGAGTATGTAGAAAATTAGTTTTGTTCAGACAACCACCTAACAATTGCCATGCTTCTAGAAGTACAGTTGCAGGAAAATTTTCAAGTAATACTGTCTTCAGTTTTATTAAGACAAAAATAGCACTTTGATTGGTAAGAGAAGTAAATCTTTTGACATGAAGGTTTACGCACAAGTTATAGAAAATGTCTGTGGATAATTGAATTTAAGCCACCAGCAGAAAAAGGCAACGGGTGTCCTTAGCAGAAAGGCAGCTCAACTAAACCTTCTTCTTCCCACACACATTATTCAGAGTTTCAGTGCATGCATGCCACCGCAACAAAAACATCTCTTCTAAGATGATAGATAGTAAGTGTAAACTCCTTATTAAAAGGGGCTTTTGACTCCATATTGGAATAATGCTGTTGGCGAAGTCTAACCATATTATTTGTTTATCTAGCAAAACCTAGCCAGAAATATCCTTGTATTTTAGATGATGCCTATGCTAAATTTGGATACAAAAAGGTGTGATTTATAACATGCCAATTGCCAAGGGGTTGGTTACAAGCCAATCACAGAACAAATGTGATAAAAGGTAAAAGCACTGTACTGGAGAACTGGAAGCTAACCACACCTTCTTTCTCAGCTTGTCTTCTTTTTGACTAGTTTGGATAAACTTGTGTTTTGCATTCCAGTGAGGAATTTTCTTAGTAATGGCCATACCTGATGTGGCCTTTATTCTGGAAATCCTAAGCCTTTAATTTCATGTCTTTGTTCGAAGTTTGCATTAAGAATCCCTTACAGATTTTATTCATTTTCTTTTCAGTTCTGTGAGTTGTGAAAGAACTCCCAAAGGAGAAGAAAAACGAACAGGGAATTAATAGATTGGCTTGTGCTTGCACTTAAGATTCTTCCACAAACTTAAGTAGTTTCAATTTTTGTTTCAGTTCCTCTATAAATGCATTGTCATAGTTATTATCCTCTTAATATCAGTTTTATGTAAAGAGTCTTCCTTGGCAAAGATGCAAGTTAAACTCTTACATTTTCATTTAGAAGGAATTACAAAGTGTTGACAAAGTTTTAGTATCAGATCCAGCAATACATTTTCCCCCACCAAAAAAAGCAGAAAAGAAATTATCTAAATTTTGGTCTCCTCACATACGCAAAGCCTTTCTTTGAGAAGAGAGAGTTCCCTAGAAATTTTAGTTATAATACTATGGCAAATTCCACCAAATAGAAGACATACTTCCAGGTATTCTAAAATCCGATTTGAAAAACACTACTCTCAACATCCAATCATTGACTTAAGGACACAATTCAAAAGAGCTGGAAAGCATTCAGATTCAGGGAAGGTAGCAAATACTTAGAAGTATTTGGAAACAGGTAAGCAGTAGATAGTCTCATGGTGAGCATGGAGGAAAAAGTGCATTAAAACCAATTAATTCTTAAATGGAAAGCATGTAAGTAAACCCACCCCCAAAGGTGGAAGAAAGCAAAGCAGACTTAAAACACATTCCAAGATTACAAGGAACTACTCAAAAGATTTTCACAGTGAAGACACCTACCCCAACAAAATTAATCTGACTATATATTAGTAGGCCCCAAAATATTATTTCCACAAGAACTGCTTCAGAAACACAAATCAAGAGCCATCTCAACAACCCGTGATACTTCTATAAGAAAACAACAGTGGAAAACTTCTGGTTTGTCAGTTTCCATTAAAAAAATCCAAGCATAAACACTTCCACAGTAGTATGTACATATTTTTCAGCAGAATTAGGAATAATTATGGAAAATACTTTTCCTGCATATGTCACTGCTGATAAAAGTAAAATATTTCAGCAGTTAACACAGATGTTCCTTGTTGTGCTATAACCTTTGTTAGTTGTGATACTTAAAAAAAAAAAAAATTAAAGGGAGTAACAAACAAGATCTTTGTTTGCCAACTCTCCTGTCCATAAATAAACCACAGCCAAATGTTAATATAAAAAGCTGCCACTTTCCAGAAGAAAACAGCAACTGGCCTACTTACTCGAATCAGGCATAATGCGAAGGTCACCTTCTTTATAATCATCTAAGAGTTGGTACATGTACAAGACGGGATCTTTCTCATAGGTAATATAAAACCATGTGTTCATAATAGGAGCTCGAGCCAAAACCATCCCCCTCCATTCATCTTTTGAGCCATCTTCTGTCTCAAACATGTGTTCCACAGCTTTACCAATCATTGTGTCTGCCAGGTGGGCATCACTAATTCGAGATGAAGCTGAAATGACAGCATTTCATAAGTTCATTCAAAAGCACAGATACATGTCTTTGTGAAAAATAATCTTTACCCTGATTCATAATCAAATTTGATTGGAAGTTAGTCAATTCATATACAAAACAAACACTGTCCATTCCAGAGAGTTTACTACTGAAGAACTGCAGAACTTTAGAAATGTCGTTAACAATGTTATCATCCTACTCCCTAAGATTAAACAATCATAATGCAAGGTAAAGGGAGATCAATCAAGGCCGCAGCAGTGAAGACTCTTTGTATTTTAACTAGACACTGGAGGGAGCGAGGCAGGCAGGGGAGAAGAGGAAGAGAGGCTAATCACAGAACAGTTCTATGAAGTTATTAATGAAACTTTGGGGTTTAGTTCCCCCTAACGTCACTCTAGAGACTGCTACCAATTGCTTTGCAGTCCAAAGAAGCAACAGCTTATTCTGTTTATAAACGAGTAATTACTTGGGTAAACACTAAACTTTGCAGTTTGAAAAACCTACAGTTTAGCAATCCAGTGCTAATTCTGAAAATCAAAAAGCCTTGTTACTAATCAAGTTATTTCACTTAGAAAATGCCTTTTCCCCCCTGTTATTAAAAGTACATGAGGAAAAATGGGACATTATTACTGTTAGACACACACAATAGACAACACAGCCAAGACTGCTTAGAATTTAAATTTTAACAGAAATATCAATGTTAACTTTACATATCATTCTTAGGGATAAGACTCTGAACAAAAACTTCAGCATGTACTGCATACTACTTAAAGACAGAAGACAGCACTACACTCACTGGTATAATCAAATCTTTGTGGAATCAAGAAAATTTAAATACAGCGTTTAGATTACCTGCCATGTGACAAAAATTAATTTGACTAATGACATTTAAGTGATCAGATGTTATCTTGGGGGAATTCTGGAAGAGACTAGTGGAGAACATTTAATAGTAAATGTCAGCTTGTATATATATGAACTTAGGGAAAAAACCCAAAACACTTACCAACTCTGTCTGGAAGAACTTCAAGTGCTGAAACTCTTTCATCTTTGTGCAGTTCTAGTCCATACACACAGTCAAATCCATCATACTTTATAAGATAGAGAGAGGGATTTACAGGAACTTGATCAAGAACCGTGCCCTTCCATTGTGTTACAGGTCCACTCCCTTCTTTCCATCCATGCTGTATTCTGCAGCCTACAATATTTCTTCGTGGCTGAGAAATAGGTTTGCTTGGTCCCACATTGTTTCTATGCTTTCTGTACATAGATACAAACATAATATTAAACAAGTACATACATATTCAAAATTCTACTCCAGACAAGAGATGTATGCTTTAAGATGGCAATATATTTTATAGCTTAGGGTATATTCAATTCATTCAAATTAGGGTATAAAGCACATTACACTGTATTGGAAAAAAGAAAAACACACTGAAAAGCAGTGAAACATTTTTGATGTGCTTTATAAGGTCAGTTTCCTAACAGTCATTTCTAAAACTAGTTTGCTTAAGCTAAAAGAACTGTTTTAGCCCTTGCTACACTGAATGTCAAAAGTAGAACTCACCTGATCAGGTCTCAAAGCACAAGGTTACCTGGCATAACTTTAGTACCTTATTGCTCTCCGCAGAATA
Source organism: Pygoscelis adeliae (assembly GCF_000699105.1). NCBI lineage: Eukaryota > Metazoa > Chordata > Aves > Sphenisciformes > Spheniscidae > Pygoscelis > Pygoscelis adeliae. Next base: position 621,284 of record NW_008825265.1, read on the forward strand.
GTAAACACAACTCCTGCACCAGGAGGAAGTCGTCAGTGGAAACATTACCGGTGCCTGACTAAAATTCTTCCAAGGCATTTGTTTTCCTTAACCTGTGTTTCACTTGAAGGAAATTTAGCTTCCTTCTGCATCTACAGATATTTTTGACTCCAAGTATTTTTAAATGTCTTAAATGCTTTATGGTATCAACAACCCTTCTTCAGCATTCCTTTTTAGTATAGCAAAAGAAAAATGAAATGTAATGGTAATAGCAATAGAAGGGATACTCCTTAATGTGGGAAACAGATTACATATACTTTTTTGTCCTTCCTCTATTTCCATGTAAGTTGCATGGAAATTCCCTCTGGTGAATAACAGTTGTTGTTCTGATCAACAGCCATGTAAGCTCTTTGACAGTTTGAAATCACTGAAATTGTTATACAAGTTTTGTTCTACCCAGGTATTAAAAACACTAATTGACAATTTTGAATACAAATTGAAGAAACTAGGGAACCTCATGACAGTATATTGGTGATAACAAACAAATATTGTATCTATTTTAGCATTTTACAATGCACTTATTCATTCCCAAAAAGATATTTAGAGGGTTGCCTGATCAAAATTCTCATGAATGTCAACTAGTTGTAAAATGAATTTTTGGGTTACTACTTGTAGCACAGTTCATTTAAATGTCAATAAATATGCATACCACTAGCATGCTTAAAAGCAACATCTAAAAAAGAAAATCAGTTGCAGAAAACAATATTCTTCCTTAGATTAGAGATAGTGACTAAAGAGAAATGCCTCCAGGCATGATGAATGCTCTCAGAGAAGTCCCTATATGATCCAAAAAAGACAAATAACAATCGGACTACTGAAATCCTAGAAGCAGTCCTGCAGAATAATGCACTCACTACATGACACTGGAATACATAATGATGAAGACGTACATCTTGTTTTTAATAGTTATGATTACAATTCCTTCAGCAGCTTGTCCCACCTCCAGACTTTCATTCACCATGAAGACCTTAGCAGGGGTTTTTGTCAAATTTCACTTTTGTTATCATTTGACCTTTTCAGCAAGATCAAACTGCAGTTTTTGTATTCCTGTCTTTGATAGCACAGATTACTGTAGGAACTCCAACCTCTTCCAGTTAAGAGGCACTCTCCCACAAAGTTTGTTCTAATTTTATGCAGAAACTAGAATGCATTTTCAAATTCTAGTTCTTGCTCAAGTATATTTTTTATTCTTTTTTTTTTTTTTACATTATATTAGTCTCAGTTTACTATTACAAAATGAGATCAGAGATGAGATCAGGTTCTCGGCACAATAAAAATGAGTTTGTTTTGCATGCAATTAATTTATTTAGTTCTAATGAATCATAGTTCCATTTTAAAGCAAAATAAAATGAACTGAAGTTAAAAAAATTAAAATAGATAAAACAATGTCAGTTTTAAACAGTCTGTCTATGCTGCTAATCATCTCATTGTTGAAAAAGGTAACAATAACACTGTTCATGTTCAGCCTCACAGCCAATTTTATTTTCTGCCTATAAATCATAATCCACTTTAATGTTTAAATTGGAACAATTAAGCAAAAAGCTTCACACTCATTTTAAAAAATATGATGGAAAAAGACTACATAACTGAGTTCAAACTGGTGACTACCTTTAAAATGCCTCAGAGAGCAAAAAGCATTACAAATTTAATTACAAGTCAAGTACCCGCCAGGTGTACTTGCAGTTCAAATTTTTGTTTGGAGGTTGTACTACTGAGCAGACATTCACTCTCATTTGCAGTGGTACATACTGTAAGAAATGAGATTTTCAAACTAGTAAATTACCATGGAAAACCTACTTCTTCTTGCGTCTGAACACATGCTAAGAAAGCAAGCACAGGTTTCTATATATCAGTAATAGCTATGAATATACTTCCATGTAAGACAACCAAGTAACCAACTCAAACCTCTTGTCTCCTTAACAGTGTGTTATTTCTGTGATACACCAAGTAATACAAATGCACATAAGCTTCTATGATGCTATATCCAGAAGGCCCAACACATTTTTTTTCCGTTACACTGGAATTATCTTTAAAATTCCACAAAAATTTGCTCTTGAAGACTGGATAACAATTTTCCTAAATATGTAAAACATGGTGCCAGGAAAAACAGAAAATAGCAAGTCCTGGAAAAAGCTCTTGACAAATCAGACACCTCCTCATTGTAAATGGCCCTTCAATCCCCAAAAGTCTCAGATCCTCTTCCTTATCTTGAAGGCAGTAAGCTGGTAAGTAAAACTTAGTTATGTGGAAAGGTTTCATTATCAAAACCAGATACTTTAGAAACTTTCTAGAGACTACACAGGCAGAAAGAAATCTTCCCAGATTTTAAAGTTGCATTTATATGGTCCTCACACAAACTTTTATTTGGCAGCTGCTACCAGGGAAACCAATGTAGTGCAGAACTGCACAGGACTGGTAGCAGAAAAATCAACCGTTACTTCAGAGTTGTGCTTAAAAGACAAACTAGCATTTATAAAAAGGAGAATGGCAATTCCCAACAACCTATGAAGTAAAGTTATCCATTTAGGTTTGGTTGTTGTTGTGTCCCCACTGCCCCTGCCAATCATCTCATCTCAGAAAAACACCACAGGGTAGAACTAAGGAAAAAAACAGAACGGTGAAAGAAAACCATACCCCTCAGATCTGCAAAAAAGGCACAACTGTGGAAAACAGGAAGGAAAACTATAAAACAGTATAAATGCAGTACAGCAGCAATGGTCAGTACAATTTCAAGTCTTTCATGGTGCCAAGCAGAACAGTTATTAAAAATAGGACCCAAAACTTATTACAATTGTAATCTTATTACAGACTATCATTAATAGCAGAATGGTGATGAGAGAATTCTTATTATCTACTTTTCACAATATTCAGACTATGAGGCACATTAGTTGAGGCAAAAGTTTTAAAGTACTTTCTGCACTCCCTCAAAAGCCATCATATAGTTGTGAATTTCATCTTCAGATGCTGCAGGAACCAACATTACAGGTTAGCTTACAGTGGGATCAGAAATTCAAAATGGTTACGTTCGCTTGTAGTTAAACTGCAGGTATAAGCTGCATCTCAAAGTCCTTGAATTGCCAACTACGAGAAATCTGGAGAGCCTATGAAGAAAGGATTGTATTATACTTACACTATTTCTTGTACTCTTTCTTATGCACCAAGGGTGGAAAGAATGAGATCTGGGAGATTACTGACTGATCTGATGCCAGTGAGGCCAGCTTCCTATTGGCAGAGATCACCACTACCCATTGACAGAGCACTTGGAAGAACTGCCCTATAACCATGGGAAACCTTTCTAAAAGGCTCAACGGTTACCTACCATTTAGTAAAGAAGAGTTCAGAAGACTCATCCACACTGCTCATTCTATCACATCCTCAATTACTGCGTCATGCCCTGTTCCATCCTCTTGGCTCCTTCCTCTGCCACAAACCTGCTGAAGCTAGTTTAAAATCTCCTCGATGGCTTTCAAGTGCCAGTAGGCTTGTTCCTCTTTTTCTTTAAGTGAGGAGTAACTAAATAAATGACTAAATCAGTGACAAACTATGCATTACTAACTCATAGTCTACCATAACAACTCAGAGTAGTATTAACATATATTATTACATGGTAATATCCTACCTGTTTATGGCAAATTGCTATGGTCTACTACTTTGCCATATTCTCAGACAAGTCAGTGAGCGGCACACAAGAAATCATCTTGGTTTGGTACAAAAACCTTCACTAAATAATAAACAATTGAACTAGGCTAAATTAACATAAAACTAAGCTGGATGCTTAAGTTAAATGCCTCAAAATCACGTCACTTAGGATCAAAACTTCTTATGCCCCATAAAAGCCTTTATGCTAACAAGTTTGCAGCCTATTTAGTTATTTAAATAAGTGTATATCACCACAACAATAAAGACAAATCTAGCCACCCTCAAGTACAAAAGGCAACCCACCTCTGATAGTCTTCCCATCATACACTCCTTTCTCTGAGCGGTTGAAAGAGAACAAGAGAAATTAAGTTTTAACCAACTCTACCTGCCCCTAGACAAATAAATGTTTCTCTTTGCCTTCTATGGAGATAGACAAGAATGGATAATGATGAGCTGGTGGAGGGAATTAGAGTAGTTTTACATCAGGTCTTGTCTCTGGGAAACAGTTAACACTGTTAGCAGTGATTAACTATGTTAACTGTAGAAAATACACATACCGAACAAATTGCTTTCGATTGATGCACCACTATACGACTTTATACTTAAAATAAAATTAGTAACATTTTAGTAAGTTTCACACTTACCCAGCTTAGATTTCTCCCACCAGAGATGTAGCAAGATACGATACCTTGCTGTTTGACACTAAGACCAATTATGCCCAGAACATTACCTCTACTTTCACACAGCTACTCACCAATGTTCTGCCGCTACTATTTAAAAACATCATAGAGGAAGAAATACGTGCCATGAATGTGTAGGATAAGCAGGTATCCTTCACACACAAATAGCAGCCTCCTTACAGAAGTATTTCAGTATATTCTTTATTTTAGAAAGGTGAAAAATCCTTTCCAAAACTACAGCTGTAGTGAATGCAAGATTAGGTATTTCTAAGATTATTTCCAGACTGTATTATCAGTAAGCATGCTTTGCAGTTTTTATTGGCCTCGTGACAATGCATGAACTCTGTGCCAGAGAACAGAGATCCTACGGTACCTGTGGCTAATTTCTGGCTCACAACTCCTTCTCTCTGGATTCCATAAAGAATTAGAAAATTGTATTCAAGGATAATTTCATATTAACAGTCAAAACAATGTTTAAAGCTTTATTTGTGGGGCATTCTTCCCTACCACCCTCCTGAAAGAATTAAAGTCTGACTCTACACACATATACAGACTGAGTATTATTCCACATGATTTTCAAGAACAAAGTGAGTGGAACAATACAGATGTATTTCTAGAACAGTACTTCCAGTTACTGAGAGCTATACTTTAGTAAAAAAATATTAACAACTTACTTGTGGGAAGTTCTTTTCTTCATCATGCTGGCAGACACTCCTGCATGACCTACAATATAAATAACGGAATTATTGAAAAATAGTGTATACAATGCCAAAAAAGCCATCTTATACAAAAGTCTTCCTTTTGAATGTTAAAATGTAAAGAATCCAAACACTTCATGTTATGACTGATCAATGAACTGCTACAATGGGAGAAGGCTCTCCAGAGACAGACCCAGGCTACATGGTCATGAAGCTCAGGGACGAACATAAGGAGTGAGTGACCACAACTATTAAAAAGAAAGCTGAACATAACACAACAGGGACCTTTGCGGTCTTTGTTCTAGGAAAATGGCTGTAAGAGCTGAGATGATCAATCAGCTACAACAGTTAAGTGAATCAACTAGCTGTGTAACTTTTCATCCTTGAATTAATCAAAAGGGTGCAAATACATATCTTCCGGAGTTAGCCAGACCAGCACTAGGGAAGTACATATGCATCTCAGGCTAACAGAGCATATAAAAAACGACCAATGAAAAAAAGAGCTTTGGGAAGAGCAACAGGCTTAAGCTGGTGTCAACTCATGTATTCCTTCCCAGCAACTGGGGACACCCAGTGCCGTGATGGTGAGCATATTATAGAGACCAGTAAACAGAATCACATTGGTACTGAGATGCAATTGTATATTGCAATCCTTATATCCCGCTAAGTACTGGTGATTTTATGGTTGTAACATTCTGTTAAATCAAAAACTAGTGAAATGTCAAAAAACCTTTTAAAAAAAAGTATTAAAACATTAAACCCTCC
>NW_008825265.1:627118-656745 GCF_000699105.1 Pygoscelis adeliae
AACCTGGTCAGGAGAGTGGTCGACTCTTGACACTAACTGGCGTCATGGCCATAAAAGTCTGTGACATGATACTGGGAATTCTGATTTAGCACTTTAGTCATGAGTAAGAGCCTAAGAGAGGTGACTTGCGCTGTGAGTAAGGAAGGGTAGTGAAAAGACTGTCTGCAGACAGGCCCCTTACTGTTTAGAGGGTGCAAAACATTGTGAGTGCTAACAAAGGCTGTAAAAAGCTAGCTGATAAATTTGAAAAAGAGGAATGGAGAAATCCTAAGTGGGATTTTTCATGGATAGAAGTACATTGCACTGATCCCAGTCATATTTTGGGATGAATACGAAAAACGGAAAGGGAAAAGCAAGCTTGTGCTGGTTGTTAGAAAGCTACTTGTGAGCAGTAGTGAAGAAGTCAGCAGAAGAGATATGCACGAACAAGATGATAGAAAAAAAACAGTTACAAAAGATAACATGATGTATAAAAGGTGATATGCACAGCTAGAAAAATCAAAATCAGTTCTTAGAATGAAAACTGCAGTCTCAGATCATATCCAATGCCCACGTGTGTAGGGATCATTTACTAGGGTCAACTCAAATAGACCCTGTTAAAGTGATGGCTGCTATGTATGCTGAGGATGATAAATGGCCAGGAGATGTCTGGCTTGATTCTGATTCTCCCAGTCTCCTCATTGTACTGGTTTTGGCTGGGATAGAGTTAATTTTCTTCACAGTAGCTTGTATGGGGCTATATTTTGTATTTGTGCTGAAAACAGTGTTGATAATACAGGGATGTTTTAGTTACTGCTGAGCAGTGCTTACACAGAGTCAAGGCCTCTTCTGCTCCTCACTCCACCCCACCAGTTAAGTAGAAGTGCACAAGAAGTTGGGAGAGGACACAGCTGTGACAGCTGACCTCAACTGACCAAAGGGACATTCCAGACCATATGACATCATGCTCAGCAACAAAATTGGGGACTGGCTGGGCATCTGTCAGTTGGTGGTGAGCAATTGTTTTCATTTGCATCACTTGTCTTTTCTTGCATTTTATTTTCCTATTGTTTTTTTCTCTTTTCTTTACAATTTTCATTATTATTATTTTGATCTTTTTAAACTGTTTTTATCTCAATCCATGAGGTTTTTTTCCTCACTTTTACCCTTCCAATTGTCCGCCCATCCTACGGGGGCGGGGGGGGGTGTGTGTGTGGAGTGGCTGTGTGGTGCTTAGTTGCCGGCCAGGGTTAAACCACAGTAGTCATGATGATTATTCACATGATCCAGGAAAAGAATGTAACTCTGAAGCGGTTGCTCCCATGATAAAAATTGAGCAAACACTAGATGCATCCCCTTGTGAGAGGTTTTATCTTCTTAGTTTGGAGATAAATTAACTATAAATTCTCAGCTAAACCAGGAGATACACCCCTAGGATAGATGACCTGTTTATGGGGAAGAGAAGCAAATCAGGTTACCCTCACCATGGAGGAGGCTCAAGGTTTAGTACTAAGGACTGCGGATTCTCCTACAAACACTGTTTGTATTGTTTTACAGAGCACCGCAACAGGCAGACTTGCTGTGGGGCTGTGCTGTCTGCTGGGCCAGGCAGCTCCCTGCCAGCCATTGTGGAGGGATGGGGCGCGGGCAAGGGAGATGGTGGTGGAAGAATACTCAAGAGCTGGAAATTGCCATGCTGAAACCTGCTCTCTCAGACATGCTGGACAGATCCAAGCCTGCAGGTCAGGACCAGCAGCTGCCAAGTCTCCTGGGCGCTACAGTGCAGAGAAGCTTGATCAGTCATGGGCCAGCCACGTGGGTTTTTACAGGGCTCAGCACAAAAGGCAGTGAAGTGGCTCACACCATCAAGAGGCCACTGTGATTGCACTGTGACAGTGGCTATTGTTGTATTATGACTGTGTTGTCATTTCAGTATATTGCTCTGCTAAATCAGAATGCTATGTAATGTCAAATATCTTCAATTGGTATTGAAACATTAAACCCTCCTGGTCTGCAATACCTGAAAGAACCTGGTCAGAGTGCTGGACTGACACATGTGTAACTCTAATGTCTCATGTGTATATAGAAACACGCCCAGAATTTCAATAATGGATGCTTAAATTAAGACCTACAGAGAAATATTTGAGTTTGTCTATAGGTCTAAACAAACATTATTTTAAATTTAACACTATGTGCATGTTCTAAGCATAGCTTTGGAATACATATGGAATATATATGCTGAAAACTTTCATGATAGTAGAGCATCACACAAGAGACTCAAGAACTAAAAGTACCACTAATCTCCAAAGTCTTCATAAATTTTTTAATCTTTGCATTTTCATGTGAAAAATTAAAGAGGACATATACAAAGTTACAAAAATGGCAGAATTAAAATAATACTACATCTTATGTTTACAACACTCAAGCTCGTATCAAATCCTCAGGAACGTGAATTTCCAGCTGTAGACATACAAAATGTTTTCGTTTCAAAAATTAAGCCTTACATGCCAATTAGTACACTAAAGATCCTATTTGCAATTTTTGACTGTTATAAGACCAAATAATTAAACTGCATGTTTATAAGAACTATTAGCTGGAAATTAAAAAGCAGTATCACAAAAAGCTTGATTAGAAACCCAGAAGACTATGGGACTTGACTACGCCACTAAACAAGCTGTCTGATCATATTGTCAGCTACCTCTTCTGTATATGAGGTGGCTGCATTTTATTGATACATAATAGAATAAAACATGCTTTATTAAAAACATGGTGGTGCTTTATTAAAAAAATACTTAGAAAAAGAAATCTGTTCTTATAAAGTAGTTACTGCATCATCAGAACATGAACACACACACACATTTTATGTTTTACATTACTGGCTGATGAGACTAAGTAAGATTTTGGCTAAATGAGCTCAAGGAGTTAAAAACACTACAGAAATAACACCCATGTATTCTGCAGAATGGTTCAGCACAAACTTTCTGTCCTCTGCTCAAGGACTCTGAACCTGCACATAGCAAGGGAAGTCCAAAGCATTTATCTTCCAAGGTGAAGAAGAGGAACTCTAGACATACACAGAAAGATTTACTACAGAAGCTGCAATAAACACAAAGGAGAAGCTATGCAGACCTCTGGGAATGGGTGTTTGCCCTGTTCACTAACTTCTCACCTTGGGAACCTCATATTTTTGATAGGATTCAACCTGTTGATTTATGTAGTGAGCTCTAAACCAAAGCCAACTAAGATGACTAAGCACTGCTCAGCTTTTTATGTCAGTCAGTACCTTAAGAGAGCTCCCAGTTTAATACACAAAGTTATGGCATTTGGATGTTTAATATGAATATAACAAGCTTTCAAGAAGATATGATAGCAAGTATTTGAAGATCCTAGGACAAACCCACTCTCGTACTGGCTACCAGCCTATTTGCCAGAATTCATCTGTGTATTTTGCACTGTCTGAATTCAGTAATGTCTCAAGGAGATGTAAAACTCCTTTTAAAAGACATCTCAGGTTACACTACTGAATTGTGTAGCACTTCACTTTGCTAGACAACTGCAGAAATTATAGCAAGAGTTCACTGAATCATGAACATTTCTGTCCTCTACAGCAGCTCTAAATAGGGGGATGGAACAGCACAGAATACTTACATTTAGCATATTCTAGTTAACGAGGACAAAATCAGAATTATCTGATAAATCTGCCTGCCTGAATCTTTCTTCGACCAGGAGAATTCCTTCAGCAATAGTTTTTCCACTGCTATTGGAAAGCTGCAAGAACTCTATAAGCTACTCACAGGGCCAAAGTTCAACAACATCCAGGGTTTGGAGTTGTATCTAAACTTCAGGGAGGACGAGGAGGATGGCACAGAGAGAGGGAAGTGTTCAAGATGTCAACAGTACCGCTTCAATATTTATCACTCAGGACAGCATCTTCCTTACTGCTAACCAGATATACTCAAGTAGTACACCTATAATCCTTGCAATCTTCAATGAGGATTTTGAAATCAAGACAATTGAAGAAGCCAATTTAAGCAGTTCATGCACATGTAACAGTAAGACAGCTTGATGTAGCAGTTGCATTGTTAAACACACACATGCACCCTCCCCCACCACACTCCCAAATTTCACTGCCTGATTCCCTTTCAGTCACTGAAAACGAAGGTTGATGACCAGGTAAAATGGTAGTAACACACCAGAACTGTTTCAAACTGCTTTTTCTCCCATTTATTATCAAAAGCATCTAAAACAAAGTAATGCTTTAAAGTAGCCACTAAAACAATTACAGATATTATTTATAAAATAATAATAAATAATAATAATAATAATAATAAATCAAGCAAATGCAGTTTTTATACCTTAGGAAACTAGTTCCACACTTGAAGACCATATATTACATAATGCTGTAACCCTGAAAATTGAATCAATAAACAGATAGAAGTGTGAACATCTTAACAGCAACATGTGAAAGACCATTTCCCTAATAGGAGCTAACACTAAAGTCCAGCAATGGCATAAAGACAGATGTTCCAACAGACACAAGCACCAATAGTAAAAATATAGGAAGTATGCTGAACAGCCCCTGTCACACAGAGGAATAGCTATGGACCCCACAGCACTTTAACTATTATCTCTTCCTTGCAAAACATCATCTGATCCATGCCAAGATAAAACATTTGTTTTGAGTAGCTAATGCAAGGTAGTCTTTGAATGGCTTCAAACTATTCCTTTGAAGTAGCAAAGCCCATTATAACCAATTCACAATAAAAATACTTAGAAATGCTGTTCAGCTTTTCTCTTCCCTACAGGAATTAAGAAATTAATTGGAAATACTAAAATTCTTCTGATGTATGAAGATATCTTAAGTCTTGTGGATTTTGCTTTTTTGCAAGATTAAAGGAAGAAATAAAGCTACCACAAAACATAACAGACGGGAAACTTATCTTTATATGGCAAGAAATCAGCTCTGCAGAAGACTCTTCTTTCCCAATTTAGAATTGCCAAGAGGTTGTAGAGTTTCTTTACAGAGATATTTATTTCCAAATGCATGACATTTTAATGAGTGGTGCCTATGATGTCATATTGCTAGGTCTTAATGACTTAAAACATTTTTTGAGAGGAAATAGTTTTTTTTTTTAATTAACTTTTAACATACACATATATTGCTGATCTTCTCCTTCATGTAGTGATTGTGGAACATAACAAAGCAGTAACCTGGCTTATACAAATTCTCCCAAAACCTCCAGTACTATCTAAACAGCTTGGGCTAGAAGCCTAATTAACATTAGTCATTCTCTGTCAAGTGCCCAGTTCAGAGCAGAAAGGCATTTAAAAAATCCAAAACATTTCAAGGGCAGTATCTTCATGCAAATCTTTCAAGAGAAAAAAACATCCGCATACCAAGTGTTTTGGGATCAAGCACAGTTTGGTCACAAGTGACAATGGACTTCAAAGTTGTTAATACTAATTCGAGAACAACAAAGGAGAGTTATTACATTCTATACAGCATGAATCCCATTGACTGAATGGGTTTTAATTCACATTCTTTACCTCCTTTTAACTATGGAAAAACAAGTTCTAACTAGAACACTCCATGAAACTCCATATTTTAGATAACACTCAAAATACTCTGTAGAACTAAATTGCCCTGAACATAAAAATAGAAAAAAATAATACTGAACAAAAAAATCAAAGTAAATGGATTAGTTTTAGTCATCTTTGTAATAAGCAGCGAAGACTCAAACTTTGATGGATCTGAGGAAGGAGAAAGTATTTGTCTCAGTCACATAAGAGCACAGAAACACATTTTTTGTAACAGAAAGTGAACACAAACTCCAACTCCTGGGCAAGAGCAATAGAATTAAGCTTTTAATTGCCACATGGTCTGTGTGTTTTTTGAGGCTTGGTTAATTCTGCTCATAACAGATCCTTAAAATAGATCCTTAAAATTCAACAGCAAAACTAGAAACCATGTTTCTGAATACTTCTACTTTACTCTAGATGAAGACAGACAAACAAAAAGTATAAGACAAAACACACTAAAACATTCTTTCAGAATGTTTACTCCAAGGGAAGCCTAAATGTCATTTCAGCTGGGGGGGTACAGGAGGAGAGAATAGGGAGAAGGATGGGAGAAAGCTACTGAAGTAATGAAATAAATGTTTTTACTATTGTCACATCAGATGGCATCCTCCATTCAATCCAGGAAAATCAGAGTCTCTTCAAAACACACCACAATATCTTATTTCTCTGCATATCCCCTGTATTTACAATAAGCAGCAACAGCTGGATGTTTTTAAGTCATATTTCAGAATCTTCTGTGGGAACAGCAGTAATCTCACAGGAATTATTCTGTATCTGGAGGCTGTTTCAGAATTACTTTCAGGGACCTAAAATACATTGACATGCTTATTCACACCTAGTATTGCCCAACCTCAACTTAAGGGTTTGGGGAAGGAAGAGAGTTCTTTTCATCAAAGTAGGCCAGAAGTACAGAAATAAAATGAAGTCTGACTGCCGAAGATTTCACTGCAATCCTAAGCCAGTCACATCTAGGAGTGGGATCTCTTTTCTTAGTTCACAAAGACAGTACTGAAACAATTTGCACTTGCTTTTAAATGGGAAAAAACTACAAAAGCTTGTATATGACTTAATGTCTCCTAGTTCTTTTCTTTACTAAGAAATTACTTTGTTTTCAAACCATCCGGTAAAGGCATTGCAATTGCTCCTGACCATCAGGCAGTTTGGTGGGAGTACCTCTGGGAGGTAACTGCTAGGAAGGACTCTAGAGGACCATGCCTTTCACTTATACAGCATTAAACAGGTGATCACTAGACTAAAAAAAGCCAAATCTAAGTGTAAACAGAAGGGTAATCACAACTTATTTTACAATCAATTACACTACATAACTTTAATTAAAAAAAATCTGTATTCCCCTATATTGGAAACAGACATACACTGATTAGAGAGAGAAGCACGCTGTCATGCATAGGAGCAGCTGGCTGATCTACTGAAACTGTATCCTGGAAAGCGGCTCTATACTTGGACCAACTCATAGAGGCTGTAGCCATGCACTCTACTGCTGTGAAAAAATAAAAAGTCTACCTTTCCTTCTTTTCTCCATCTTCAATTCTACCCTTTATTTCTCAAGATGGAACTATGAAGTATGTTTTCGAGTAGACAGATTTCAAAAGCCTAGATATTTTAATCAAATGTACCTTTTCCTTTGCACCTGCTTTACAGCAAATAAAAACATTTCCTTTGTAGGCAGACAGGCAGGGCAGATGAAAATCGGCTTTTTCAAAGAAGCCACCACACCTGTAGTGTCACTGATTGGTAAGTCTCTACAACAGGATGAAATCAAAGTAAATTGCAAAAAGCTTTGGTAATGCATTACATTTTGTAACTAACCATACTGGCCTATATGAATACCTAACACAACCACCAGTTTATCTATACCTCCAGATAGTATTTTGTAGCCTGTACATGATCCAAGAGTCTCCTAGAATCCCACGATTCTATGATTTTACATGATTAACAGATCAAATATAAAGTTTGTAAGCTATTTCCATACTTTCACAGTATCTTTTAATCAGGAGGAAAAATGAATAATAGAAAGAATATACTAATGCTCTATTATCTACTTCCAGACGATAGCAGTTTTATAGGCAAGACTTTTAAAAACTTATTTTCCACTTGAAGTACCTAGCTGTTCTGAAACACTACATGTTCATGTAGTTTCTTGGAAGTGGCAGCCATCTTTAAAAAAAGGAAGGTAATAAATGTCAAAATAACATATTTGCATCAATAACGCTGTAAAGCACAGCAAATCCTGCTTAAAAGTTACTTGTTAACGTACCAGACTTTCTTTTACAGCTGTTCTAGCGCATCACAGAATCACAGGATGGACCTTTAAAGATCACCTACCCCAACCCCACTGCTGGGGAAAGGGACCTTTCACTAGACCAGGTTGCTCAAAGTCCCATTAAACCCGACCTTGAACACCTCCAATGATGGGGCATTCACAACTTCTCAGGGCAACCTGTTCCAGCGTCTCACCACCCTCACTGCAAAAAATTTCTTCCTTATATTCAGTCTAAATCTACCTTCTTTGGCAGCAGAGTGCAGGCCACAATTTGCTTTCTCTTGGAGAGGTGTCCAGTACACCTGGAACCAACTGCCCCAGGGGTGGACACACAGCCCCACCATTTGCCATGGACTGATCCAGACTGCACTGGAACAGGGTGGAGCTCCAGAACACCTACAATACATTGATGACATCATCGTGTGGGGCAACACAGCAGAAGTTTTTGAAAAAGGGAAGGAAATAGTCCAAATCCTTCTGAAAGCTGGTTTTGCCACAGAACAAAGTTGGGTTTTTGGAGAATGCATATTCCAAATTACAGTCTGATTGTAAACCCTCTCTATCAAGTGACCCGGAAGAACGATTTCAAATGGGGCCCTGAGCAACGACAAGCCTTTGAACAAATTGAAGAGGAGATAGTTCATGCAGTAGCCCTGGAGCCAGTTCGGGCAGGACAAGATGTAAAAAATGTGCTCTACACCGCAGTCGGGGAGAATGGCCCTACTTGGAGCCTCTGGCAGACAGCACGAGGGGAGACTCGAGGTCGACCCCTAGGGTTTTGGAGTCGGGGATACAGAGGATCCAAGGCCCGCTATACTCCAACTTAAAAAGAGATTAGCAGCATTATGAAGGGGTTTGAGCTGCTTCGGGAGTGATCGGCACTGAAGCACAGCTCCTCCTGGCACCCCGACTGCCGGTGCTGGGCTGGATGTTCAGAGGGAGGGTCCCCTGTACACATCATGCAACTGATGCTACGTGGAGTAAGTGGATCGCACTGATCACACAACGGACTTGAATAGGAAACCCCAGTCGCCCAGGAATCCTGGAAGTGATCATGGATTGGCCAGAGGGCAAAGATTGATTGGTTGCTCAAAGTCCCATCAAACCGGACATTGAAAACCTCCAATGATGGGGCATTCACAACTTCTCAGGGCAACCTGTTTCAGTGTCTCACCACCCTCATTGCAAAAAATGTCTTCCTTATATTCAATCTAAATCTACGTTCTTTCTGTTTAAAACCATTACCTCTTGTCCTGTCACTACAGGCCTTGGTAAAAAGCCTCTCTCCATCTTTCTTATAAGCCCTCCTCATAAACTGAAAGGCTGCAATAAGGTCTCCCGAGAGCCTCCTCTTCTCCAGGCTCAACATCCCAACTCTCTCAGCCTTTCTTCATAGGAGAGGTGTTCCATCCTTTTGATAATTTTTTTTGGCCCTCCTCTGGACCCACTCCAACAGGTCCATGTCTTTCTCGTACTGAGGACTCCAGAGCTGGGCGCAGTACTCCAGGTGGCATCTCATGAGAGCAGAGTAGAAGAGGGGGAAAATCACCTCCCTCAACCTGCTGACCACACTTTTTATGCGGCCCAGGATACAATCAGCCTTCTGGACTGCAAGTGCACATTGCTGGCTAATGTCCAATTTTTCATTCACCAGTACCCCGAAGTCATCCCCAGTCTGTATTGGGGATTGCCCCAACCCAGGTGCCAGACCTTGCACTCTATCTTGTTGAAGCTCATGAAGTTCGCAGGGGCCCACTCCTCAAGCCTGCCAAGGTCCCTCTGGATGACATCCTTTCCCTCTAGTGAATCAGCTGCACCTCTCAGCTTGGTATAATCTGCAAGCTTGCTGAGGGTGCACTCGATCCCTATGTTTATGTCATCGATGAAGATACTAAATAGTACTGGTCCCAGTACAGACCCTTGAGGGACACCACTCATTACTGATTTCCAGTTGGAAATTGAGCTGTTGACTGTAACTAACTCTTTAGACACAGCCACCCAGCCAATTCCTTATCCATATAACAGTCTATCCATCAAACCTGTATCTCTCCAATTATGTGGGTAACAACTGTCACACTCACCCCCACTGTTACTGTCATTACTAATTATTTTAAATCAAGTAACTGTCAAGTTCAGTAACCACTTAACTAGGGTAAATCCTTAACATTCCCAAATAAGAAAAAAACAAACCCAACGCAAACATCACCTTGACCACTTTGAAAGTCTATAAAAGCTGACAAAGATCACTGACACAGTTAATCCAAACACATAGAACATCGCCACAACTGCAGGACTAAATGTCATTCTTCCCTAGCAAATAAACTTTTAATGTAAAACTAAGGAAGAGTATCTCTTCACCCGTTTGTAACCAAATTCTCCTTCTGAAAAGAGGGTGAGTTGCCACCTAAACCACTCTGTCACTTTACCTGGTTGCAATTTTGATATTTTTTAAAGAGTGTCTCTAGGAGAGAGAGCTAAAAAAAAACCCCAAACAACTAACTCGCTATAATCTTAATTTATATCACATTGCAAGGCCTCTCTTCCAGCCATCAGAATCATCATTTTAGAAACTCTGATGTCCTGGTTTCGGCTAGGATAGAGTTAATTTCCTTCCTAGTAGCTGGTACCGTGCTGTGTGTTGGATTTAGGATGAGAATAATGTTGATAACACACTGATGTTTTAGTTGTTGCTAAGCAGTGCTTACACTAGTCAAGGACTCTTCAGCTTCTCATGCCCTGCCAGCGAGAAGCTGGGAGGGGGTACAGCCAGGACAGCTGACCCAAACTGGCCAAAAGGATATTCCATACCATATGATGTCATGCTCAGTATATAAACTGGGGGGAGTTGGCCAGGGGGCGGTGACCCCTGCTCGGGGACTGGCTGGGCATCAGTCAGCAGGTGGTGAGCAATTCCATTGTGCATCACTTGCTTTGTATATTCTTTTATCATTATTACTACTTTCCCTTCCTTTTCTGTCCTATTAAACTGTCTTTATCTCAACCCCTGAATCTTCCTTCCACCACCCCCCCACCTGCCCGCCGATTCTCTATCCCATCCCACTGTGGGGGAGAGTGAGCGAACAGTTGTGTGACATTTAGCTGTCTGCCAGGTTAAACCACAACATCTGATGAACTAAATTACTGTATTTGCTGTTCTTTCCAAAAGAACAATTTGACCACTATCAGTGAAACTACTGCTGTGATAAACAAATGTTCTTTCTTGCTCAGTAGCTGCCTTTAAAAGTCCCATGCCCAATCTTCATTGTAGAGTGGGCTACGCAGTCCCCTAATGATGGCTGCCTGCTGCACTCTTGCCTAATGCATATCCATAATCAAGAAATAAACAGCAGATAATCCCATACCCTCCTTTCCCCCCCAAAAAAAGAAAAGCAGTAAAAACCTATCTAGCCTCAGCCCACCAAATATGACCAGGAGGAGAAACAACAGCAAGGTGGTCAGCAGCTGTCTTCCTCAAGAATATTAGCTGGAGGCTGAAAGCTGGCAACACCCAAGCCTAGGCCACAACTATACCAAGAGTTGAGGCAGACCAAATGTGTATGATTTATGGGTTGTATTTAAATGACAGTGATACTACATTGATCAAATGAATATAAGTTAAGGAATTCTCAATTAAGATTAAAAAACTTCACAGAGAAAGAGATAAAGACAAATTGTAGCTGGTGTGTATATATATGTATATCATATGATATTAAAAAGCAAAAGTGGCATCTAAAGTATGTCAATTTTAATGACAATTTGGCATGATGGCAGTTATATGACAAACTATAACGAACAAATAATAGAAAATGCGAGTCTTCAAAATAAGTCTATGAATTCTCTCTCTTTTTTATGAAGAGTCAAAAGAACAAGTAGGAAGCAAAATTTTATTCTCAACATACTTAAGTAAAATATCCTAGCTTAACTTTTTCTGTTTTCAGAAGAAAAAAAATCCAGCCACATAATCACCCTCTACGTAAGTTTCATGTTATGACACTTCAAATCTGTGCTGTAATTTTGTTGTTCATTGCATGTCACATTTAAGTCATTAGATAAAATTCTTCTGACAGTTACTTTAAAAATATAGTGTCTGAATTCTTTGAACTTGGGCACAGCGCCCCGTTAATGTTAATGCTTAGAAGTCAACAAGACTGAAGTTAAGTACCAGGTCAAAGCCTGCTCTCCTTTCTTTTCTCTCAGAAATACAATTCTGCTCCCACAGGTATTCTGCTAGTGTCAAGAGGAAGGATGATGCATCAGATGACAGAATGAAAACTCACTGAACCAAGTGTTTAAGACTTTGTACTGGGTCTCTCCTTTGAAATAATTTATTAAAAATATTTGCCAAAGTTACCTTTGACATCAGTAGATATTTCAAATGGGTGACAGCAAATTAACATTAGTGTAAGCTAATCACAGATAAACACCCTTTTGAATGTTTCCAAAAGGTTTCAGAGAAACTTTCCAGTATCAGTTGCTTCAGTTCTCAATGAATTGGATGAGTATTTGAATGCACCAGGATGGACTATTGCTTGGGTATTTTAAAGTTAACTGAGCTTTCCCACTTATACACGACAGTTTCTTGAGTTTTTTAGAAAAGCACCAATTCACAATGGTTGGTGATAGAAAATATACTGCAGCAAGTGTCTACGAAGTCTTTCCCCGCACAGGTCACTGACTAGTGAGTTTTGCTGCAGCACAAAATAAGGAATGGCACTTCCCTCCCCCCCCTGCCCACCCCCCCACCATGAAGTAATTTCGTAACAGAAAAAATTGACTAAATATACAAAACAATTTACATTACCTAAATAAGTTCAACTAAAAAGCAAATAATTGAACAGAAGAATGAACAACATTCATCTGTAAGCTTTTCATCCTCAAAATGCTAGTCTGTAGAATTCCTAACTTGCAAATGGTAACTTCTAGTCCCTGTCCCACACTAGTCCAGGCAGAATGCGCAGCCAAAGCGCAGTCTAGCTTAATTTATACAGGACCAAGTATCAACGTACAGAACAATTCTTTGTTGGTCACTTGATGCTTTTTTGCATCATTGCTGATAATCCTTATTACAGAGCACACAAGACTGACTGAGATTCATTAGCCTTTCAAGCTGCAAAACTTTGAATAAGCCTAACTAGTCCTAAGAGTGAATGCTTATTCATATTTTGCATTTCTCTGAATAAAAAATTGCTTTAAAATATACTTTGACTAACCTATTTCAGTTTAAAGATCACACACAGCAGCAACAGTATTTACATTTTTGTAGTGTTTTCAAGACATTCTTTTACAAGAAGAGCTGAATAACTCAGGTGAATATTTTTTTTATGATCTGAGATGAACAAGAGAACAAGAGAAACTGTCCCCTTAATACGTCAGTGTAATCCTACAACAAAATTGATTTTGCTTTTTAGAATTTTATGTAACTTACAGTTCTAATAAAACTTTTGATATTATAGACTATATTAAATGCTTCTTATATGTATGTCTGTACTGCTAAATTAAATTTACATATGCCTTTTCAATTCATAAGCTTCATAACAAAAGTAAATGATCTTTTAAGACAGGAATGATAACACCTTCATAAAGCCATTAACATACATACATATATATATATATATAAAAATCTGTACGTTAAGAACACTTTTTACCCACTAAAACCAAACAAAACCACCCAGAAAAAACCTCACCTGCATCAGCTCTGGACCGCTGACCTGGTGATTTTCCAAATGGGGTCTTCATTCATCTGTGTTTAAGTGAGCAGCAAAGCTGCTGGACTAGGGTGAAAATCCAGTTCTTCCCAACTCCTAGGGTATCTTCTTATTCTTGGAATAAGACAGCTACTTATTAATCCACCATTCAATCATGAATTTGTCCTTCCTCAAGTGTAGAAGATGCACTTTTAATTACAGTACTCTGAAAAATAAAATAGGTAAAGTATAAGTAGTTTGATTTGAGACTTGGTTAAGATAAGCATTAACTGACCTGGTTAAGATAAAAATATTTTGTTTCACTTTAATGCTTGTTTTCATACTCAACATAAGTTCCTTCATATTCTGTTACTCGGAAACATTCAACAAACAGAGGGCATGTAGGCAAGAATACAGCAAAACAAATACTACAGCTGCTACTTTTCCCTCATATTCATAGGCAAGTTCCATATCACATCGAAGTCAACTACATACAGAAACGAAAGCTTCTTAAAAACTGCTGAGCTTAGTACAGGGAATAATGACTACTAGCTTAGAAGAAGCTGTACTACCTTCACCAGAGGTAAAGTACAAATCAACTATTTACATTTATTAGAAACAAAAACACCCTCACACCCACATAGCAGAACAACTTTGCTTCACAGAAGTTAAAAAAAAAAAGTCTGTTGAAAAAATCCAACATGTAAAAGGTACCAAAACACTGATTCCACTGCAATGACCACTCAAGCCACCAATTTGTTGAGTAAGTCATCGGTTCATAGAAGATCTGTAGAGGTTTTTGGCGATTCTCTTTACCTAAACTCATCAGATTCCTAAAACATTTAGTCATCACATTCCTCTAGATGAGGGAGATAAGCGAGGACAAGTTTTTAAAGTCCTTTTCAGGATTAATTACAGAAACTTGTGATCACCCGAAAATTTGAAGAAGTACAGGCTGACTTATTTCAGACTTCCAACATTTTTGGACAGGAAACATTTATCCAGATTAATCCATTACTTCAGTGCTGCACATGGCTAAGACAAGAGAGGTCAGATCATCCTTTTAGCCCCGTTTCCTTAAGAAATGTCATTGCTGTAATCATATTCTCTGTAATCTGTTAACCCGTGCTGATCTTCCCTCTTTTACTTCAGTTTTGGAACCTGCTGTCATTTTTCATACAGGGGTTAAAAAGAGGAATGCCCCTAACTAGGGCAACTAGTGATCCAGCTAAGGGAAAAAGTGTAACTTATGCTTGTGCCTTACTGAGTAAGGGAACATACAAGGACACACCTTGAGGTATGGTAAAACTGTTATGCAGAAAAATGCATTTACATCTAGTAACACTTGCCAATTCTTCCATGAATCGCACCCATTAACTTCTAGGAACATTAGAGCAACACAGAGGAATACTCTTAGGAAAAAACAGCAACAGGGAGACAAACATTCAGTAATTTGCAGTTTTTAGAAAGATCCGTACTATGTTTGGAAGAGCTAACTTAAGACAGAATTCCTCACAGCCAGGAATTCGTAAGAATTTGTGAAATTAAAGTTAAAAATTAATTTACAGGAACTTGGTAGTTTTTCCACATTTCATCTCTTCCTGAAATCTACCAGTGTATACACAGCAATGCTGAATGATACCAGAGCAACAATAATAAACTTTTGAAAAGCACTTGAAGACGCAATAAGAAGCAATTAGCTTGCTTAACTACTTTACTAGAACACAGCATAAGAATTGTTTTTCCACTAAACTCAAAAATATTTTACTATGGATTAAAATACATTAGCACAGAAGCATCACTGATTACAAAAACAAACTGAATTCAGAGCACTGATGTGATATACTACCACATACAGTCTCACAGGCACTGCATAAGCATACAAGAGACACCCAATTTTTTCCTCCAGGAGAGCTAATAGTTGAGAATCAACTGTAATCTAGTGTTATATTTTTCTGCTTAAAAAACCCCACATAAACAAGAAAACCCCTACCTCCCAAAAAACCCCATAAACCAAAAAACCTCCCTACCACAAAACCACAAACTGTGAAAATCCTTCAGATTTAGAAACTAATATGCCCTTTTGTAGTAATCTGTTGACCTGTTATTCAAGAAGCTCTAAGTATTTCGTAACACCTTTATCTATTATATACTTCCCCACCCCTCAATTTCCAATTCATGACAAAAATATAAAGGAGTATATAGGTATTTTAATTTCACTGGTTGCTAAGTAGCTATGTTTATCAGATAACTAAAACACCACAAAAGTTGTGGTTTTCTACTAGTTAACGGACACAGGGATACTGAAGTCAAAACCTGATTCATCAGTTCAAACTGATTTTCTAGAAGCTAAGCCAGTAACTGCCACTAATTCAAAACCTCACTGAAGATTTTCACTGAAAGCAAATGAAACTTGAGTTTTCCTAAAGCTAGCATTCTGAATTCAATTTACATTTCAGTTTCACACTGACAGTTCTGAAGACATTAATGAGGGATAAAACCTGATTTTCTGAAAATAAACTGATGTACTTTGAGAACATCTTGACTTTGAAAGCATATGTAACTTGAGTCCCACTTGATTAAAAATAAACCAAAAACCATAAAACTTAGGATTCTTAAATATGATGAATGACAAAACAACTTATTTAATGCCATCATGCAAATATCTTAAACTCTTAATACTGAAGATCATAAAGAAAACACTCACAAAATGCAAAGCCTTTTATTACAAAATTTTATTACAAAGAATGTCAAGTTCCATGTAAAAGTAGAAAAGTTTAACATGCTTCTGACATATTCAGTAGCAATAAGCTATACTGTTAAGGAAGAGTAGAAACTCCTTGTTCGGATGCATATAAGATGACTTATGCAACAACCAACTTTTTAGGGTAATTCTGTTGATAGCAGCAGATATAGCAAAAACAACACAAGTAGCTTTTGTGGATCCAAACTGACAGATCCAAAACAAGTTATACTAGTCTTTACAGACTGCCAGTAACTTTCAGAGGAGAAGTGCCACTGCCTACCGGTTAGGCACTGATCTCCCCAACACCTGACAGCACAAGTCACCAGCAGTGCAGCTGCAGGTTTCAGTTAAAGACAGGCATTCTTCTGACTTGTCATCAGCTGCAACTACTCACTCAGCCCAGGTGCTTTGCTTGTTTGTTTCCACAAACCTTCCTAGATCATAGCACACTTACATAAAAAAACAAACAATGTGGAAATTAGATGACTACTTTGTCCAGTAGTGTTCTAATTATTGTGGAGTGTTTCACAGAAGGTTAAGTGTTAAGACTAGAAACGCAAGCCCTACAAACTGTCAATCATACCAGTTTTAATAAGAATAGTACAATCATGCTATCAGAGTAGGGAGGAAGACACAATATTAAGGCAGAAAAAAAAAGCTGTGTTAAAAAATTATTTTTGGAGTATAAAGGCAAAAGGAGCAAAAAAGACAGCAAAGCTGCAGACTGCAGCTTTCTCTGTGAACCGGCTTAACCCCCTCTATAAACTCAGTTGTTTAGAAACATTAGGATGTTTTTATATGAGCTTTTAACTCCATGAAAGTAAGGGTGATCACCTAAAACAATTATCTAGCTTAACTTTCAGTTAACTTTCATGCTTGTTTTTCCACCAAATTACATGCATGTCACTGCAACACACAGCACAATGTTGTTTACTGCATTCTAGTGAAAGCTTCATGACCCTACTACCCATGGGAGAGGGATGTTAGTAGCACAAAAAACATAGTTGTGATAATTAATGCTAATGGCAGCAAAAACACAAAGTTAAGTGCTTCACTCCTAAATAGCGTATCTAAATTTTACCATCATGAAAACAGAAGGAAATAGTATCAGAACATTTGCTGAGACATTGCTTTTGGGGTAAAAGTTTGGAAGGAAAGGGAGAGTAACAGCATGTGTTGCTTGTATCTCTTAAATACAGAACTGCAAATTCAGATTATACACCCTTTGGTGTTAACTACAGGCTCCCACCTGCTCCGGAGGTCTGTTCCTGCTTTCAGAGCTACCAGTGAGCAGGCCTTCTGGCACCACCTGGCGGACTCCAACATTTTCACTTTGACATCTAAAACATTTCTCTTGCATGCAACTCCCCCCCCTGTAAGTTTGCACTGATAGTTGTTCAGTGGAGGACCAGTACGTCACAACACATCACAAGACTGTTCGGTGGAAGGAGTCATTCTGAAGTGAAATGCATCAGCTGAAGAGATTCCTTGGTAAGCGGTATTTTGTTTTCCATAACTCAGCTCAGAACTGCTGGTACATGTTTCAGCTGAAGTAGTACCACGATTTCAGCACTAACAATTTGGATGAAGCATGTATGTTATTTAGACTCCCTAATTCTTACTGTATGAACAGAAAGAATCATCCCATGCAAGTCTTCTGCACCCTCTTCCCCAAAGGCAATCTTCATGTTAAAATGTCTCCTACATAACAGGGGGAATAAAAATATATGCCCGGTTGTAGTCTGGGTTACTTCCCCCCCCCCTTCCCTAATAAAAAACCCCAAACATTTTCCTGTGGTATAAGAATTCAGCCACTCAAATTCCAAATTTATTTTGAAGTATCCTACAGGTTCATCCAGCATATTGGTTATTAAGAACTTTTTTATCCTATCACTAGGATTTTGTGTGGGTAGTAACATCTGATATATGAGAAGAAACATTACAATATGTAAACTCTGAACACAGAAGTGATTTACAGCTGACAACTGTGAAGAGCAATACATTTCAGCTATGGATTTATAAGCTGAAAGACCCCACAAACAAAAAACCAAACCCCAGAGTAATCACATTCAACACTACCATCCTGGACAACTGCTTAAAATCACAGGAAGAACACACAATATCCCATTTGGACATACTTTGCTGGCATCTGCTCCTTGAAAAGCCCTGGATTACTGGGAAAGAGATCAGTTTCCGGAAGTTAATTCTAAGCACCCTGTAATGAAGGGTAGGGTGTTTGTCTTAAACATTCACAGAAGTATGCATCGCATGTTTAAAAGAAATAAAATCCATAGGTGAAAAACAACCGTAAAATGTGAGATTTCCCAAATGCTTTCCAGCCCAGGAAAACAGTTGATGAATCTGACTAGTGCCACATCAGTGGAATTGATTATTAAAGTCTAGCTGTCTAAAAATTAAGCACTGAAAAAGGCAAAGTCTCTCCAGATAGTAAGAAATACTTTTTTGAAAGTTTAGGTATCTAGTATCAGAACTCTTACTTTTTAGAAATACACCAAGGTGGCACTTTCTAAAGTGCATCTAAATCCTTCTGCAATCAAAGGATTATTTCAGACTTTCTGGTCAACTACAAATTACAGTGATGTCACCTCATTTCCATCTGACTGGCTTGATATTTTATGCTAGCCCTCAGTATATAGCATAAACTCCATTTCCAACATGAATGTGGGATTCTGGCCTTGAAAAGCAGCAGTCTCCACAAGTGGCATACCATAAACGTAGTTCCAAGGGATTCCCCATGAAAGGCACTGCATTTACACATATCAAAGATTTTACTTAGTGGGCCATAAGTGGAAGCAGAGAGTAAATAGTAGACTGTCCAAGATAAACTGCCCAGAGATGACTCAACTAGCAGGTCAGCTGTTAGCCTGGCAGAGCCTAATAGCTATCTGACAAACAGCTATCTGAAATCTGTTCAGTGAAAGCACAGAAGTACCTCAAGATGTATTTCAATTTACCTTCTTTTCTTCCAGTCTAGATTAAAGCTAGTAACTTTTGATTAGCAGTAACTTTTGACCATAGTAGCAGCCAAAAATTAGGCACATAGTATAGTGCAGCGTGTACTGCAGTGCCGCCCGCATGCCTGTTGTATTATTTCTTTCCCTCTTTCTCTCTCAGTTCCATCCCACCAATCTTCATATAATCTTTATCTGTTTGCACAATACCATTGTTTTCATCTACCATTCACGTATGCCTTAGAGAGAATATATGGCTTTCTTCCTCTGCAGTATCTTTCATGTGGATGATAATATTTTCAGCACATTCGAACACATGACCTAATATTGTAAGTATGTACGAACACATCACAAGAGAACTGGTATTTACCTTCAGGGTTACAAAGCCCCACGTTGTACCAGTCTAGTTTTTCTATTTATTCTTCACTGGGCAGGAAAAAAGCCCTTAGAACAAATTGTCCAAAAGATTCTTAGCACACAAAAGCAGAAGTTGAAGTCTGATCCATCAGAGACCTGGAATTATTTTCTACAGTTTCCCACACATAAAAGTTAGGGAGGAATCTCAACAAAACCTGTACGAAGTTCCATTATTCTCTCTCCAATATCTGTCCAAGTAGTTCAGGAAATCACTGTGTGGGAAGCTTGAATGTGCAGTTATGGTAATGAAACCCTACTCTAGAAGCCTACAGAACTATGAGATCAATGCATAAAAAGTCTTCCCGTAAAAAGATTTCTTTTTTACCATGAAATTAAGATCATAGGATAAGGATAAAGGATTAAGGATAGAATTGATTAGAAGTTTTAACTTGTTAACAGTTAACACACTTAAGTGAGCCACATCTATTCTCTTGCTGACTTCACAAATGATCAGAGGACTACTTTTAGAGAGCACCATGACTAGACATTAAGAAGAAAGTTAAGTGGTACACAGAATTAGCAGTTACTGTACACAGACTGCCACCCAGAAGTTATGAAATTGAACTGGATGTCTCTGCCAATTAACATAGAAAGATCTGTAAATGTTCTCAAAGGCTTTGCATTATGCCTCAGTGTCATCAACATTTCATGCAGCAGCAAGATGTAATTGCCCAATAATTAAGAGTGACAATTTTGACAGATATTAATTAAAAGTTTTATAACTAAACTTCAGCACTTGGGTCATATCAAAATCACTTTATACATTCAAAATTGCCTAAAATTATGACTTCAGATTCTTTTAAGAGAGTAAGAGCTGTTAAATGAAAGAGAAAGTGGGAACAAGAACCCCAATACATAAATTTTTGATCAATGAAATCTGATAGAGAAGCTTGATTCACAACATACATGTTAAAACTATGAGACAGTTTTCCCTTGATCTTATTTCAGCAAATTCTGTGCTACTAAGAACACTGGAAGACACAGCCCACGATCAAATTACAGAACTGCAATATGAACTGTTGTAGCCCAAGCTGTTGAAAGTTGAAGATAACGTAACTAATGTTTAGATTTTACTTATATTTTGTATTTCAGAGCAATTAAAAAAATCTGCTCAAAGAATGTGAAAACCAAACATAAAGCAAAGAAGCAGTGTACAACACAGTGCATCCTGAAAACAAACTAAAATACTTGAACCTTATCTAAAAATTACATTTAAGAAAAGTACAATTCAGAAATCAAACCCTGGAAATATCAAAGTTAAATTCAACTTTTTTTTGCATACAGACACTGCTTGGTAAGTTAAAAAAGCCTTCTAAATTATTTTTAATTTTTTAAAAGACTTATTCTACAGAACTCTGGGAAATTTTTCCTCTTACTCTAAAGCATGTAAATCATTATGAACTTTTTTCCTAGTAGGATCCTTGGAACTTGCCACAATGCATTGCTATTTAATAAGAGTTAAACAAATATTAAAGGCGAAGTTGTGCACCTGTTACATTTGCTTCATTCTAATCACATACAGCTTTCTTTATAAAAACACAATTAATTCTTTCCATGTTCTTCAGAGCTCTGCTCTTCACATATTTCACAACATTTTAAGTACAGGTGAGATAAGCCTTAACGAGCGCACAGCCGAAGTGACCATTAATACTGCATATGTACATTCAAGCGCTTCTATTGAGGGTATCAGATTAAGAAGTCTGTGCCACTGTCAGCACCTAGCTTGCCTGGCTCTGCCCACACTTAGCACACATCAGTTACCCTTCCAGATTGGCTAGGTCTTTTTACCTGTCAAAACCACTTGTCACTCTACCATAGTTTCTAAAGCTATCTGCCACTCCAGAATACCGAATTAAAGCAAACCAATAAGTCCTTCACTTCTTTCTAAACTTTGTTTAAAGACCTTATTTGCCAAGCACTGCCTTGCACTCTTTCTGCATTTTCCTTCTCCCTGACTTCAGCCTCCAGTCTTCGTTGCATTTACATGTCATTTTACCATTGCTTTACAGAAAAATTCCTCCAGTCATTTGACAATGACCAGTACGATCAGCTGCCCAACTTTTTTTTTTTTTTTTTTTTTACATAGTTCCTCATACCAATACTCTCTTGGGATCGCTGCAACATTTTTTCTGTCCTAGCCTATCTGCAAAACTAGCTGCGGTACATGCTTCTCTATGGTTTCTGGTTTCTGAGGGCTACTTGTCACAAATAGCTTTTAGCTAACACCTCTGAAAAACTCTGCCTTTCAGTCAGTAACAAAACCATTAAAAAAAGCATAAAGCAGAACACACAATACAAACAGAAAAAGTCTCACTGGTCATCTTCAGCAGCAGAACAAATGACACACTAGTGAATTATGGTTGCAATCCTATCCAGCTCACACAATGCTGGATAGAAAGAAGACATATGCAGGGACTTAGGGAGCTCTGCTGCCGAATGCCAGTTGGTCTCTGCTAAGTATGCATGAACAGGAATTGCTCAGTGCTTATTTGTTCAGAATTGAAGTTTTTCATTAGCAGTTCACTAGTTTTTTTTTAGTAAAAACATGCTATGTCCTTATCAAAGATACATATATACTCTTTATACTCTTCAGTTTCACCCCTCTGATCTAAAGGTTGAAGTATTGGATCAAGAAGGCTACAGTTTCTTTCTAAAGAAAAAATAAAACTATTTTTCCTAGTTATATCATCATGAAGACAATTAAGCAATTTTGGTTGAAGTTTTATTAGAAGTTCACTCCAAAGAGCTTAAAGCATACATCCAGAATAAGAGATGTGAATCTTAATGGCTGATCTCAGGCAGTCAAAAGCAATTGCAAAAAAGCCCTCACAAATTTGAACATGAAGCAGCTTCCAGCAGAAACAGAACCATGGGCAGACTCACAGCACCACACTCCCCAGTACCACAAAATTCTTATATGCC
The DNA here is from genome assembly GCF_000699105.1 of Pygoscelis adeliae. Classification (NCBI taxonomy): domain Eukaryota; kingdom Metazoa; phylum Chordata; class Aves; order Sphenisciformes; family Spheniscidae; genus Pygoscelis; species Pygoscelis adeliae. The sequence goes on from NW_008825265.1 coordinate 649,700, forward strand.
CTCTTTAGAAGCATTTCTCAACCACATTATCATCCCACCAGTCCAAAATGCAATAAGAGAAAGCCATTTTTAATCCCTAATCTTACACCAACGTATTTTGACTGGCTCCTACACACTGTTCTTTCCAGAATTTTGTTAGAGGGTGGGTATTTCTCCAAAGTTTCAGAACCAGTGGTCCCCTTCCACCCAATGATCTCTCATTTACAATTAAATTCATAAGGCCATCCAAATTAATAAAAAGCCTATAGCAGAAATCCAGTTCATCAGCTACTACCTTAATGAAAATCTAAAGGTGAATATGCTTTATAACATATTGGCAGCTCTTAATTCAAACACTCATTGAATTGAAGCACTGAATCTTCATTAATGAGCCATGTTTGTCAGAAAACTTTAACTGGTATTTGCCAAGTCATAAGTGATTTTCAATTAAGTATTCAACAGTTTTAGCCAGCCAACAGCAAAACACAGGGCACACATAAACAAGTAGTCTGCAATTTCTTATTTCTTAAGTTTAAAAATGTTTTTAAAAATATTATTTAAAATATTAGTTGAGCTATCCAAACTATTGCCTTTGTACTTTAAATGAGAGCAATATTTTCCATTACAATACATAAAACTCAACAGCTCATACACCTGATCTTGTGTTACTAGCCACAACTTCAGGAACAAGAGGCAGCACAGGATTTGGAAGCATGTTTAAAATTTCCTTCCAGTTTAAAATAAGTAGTTTTACCAAATTCTACATATCGACCAAAATTAGTTAATATTGTTAAGAAGCAAAATCCTGCCAAACACTATACTAGCTCTAACTTCACCAGCCCTTCTCCCTTGATGAGTGAATATGCAACTGGAAATAGTTGATTTTCCTCACCGTTCAGCAGCAAACACTTAGGAAGAGAGCTAATGAAAACAATCACTAGTCAGAATGAATTTCAAGCGCATGTAACCACGCATACACAACTGTGTACCGCAAGAGAGAGAACTATACTGGTTAATTCAAGTGACCTCTTCCCCTTGTGGGTTTAAAAGGTGGAACAGCTCTAAACCCAGAAAGAACTTTACCTACTATAGCTGAACACAAAATACGATTATCACATATGACAGATAAGCACTTTGCATACATTAAGCAAGGGACAGTCTTGAGGTATACAGAATGAGTATGATAACCAATATTTCTACATAAAGAGCAAAAGCTTTCCTATTTTATTGTTAAAGTCAGCAAAATAATTACGGCTATCAGTTGTAGATCTATAGGAAATCCATTCCTGTTCTATGTACGCAGGGGACAGTCTCCCTTTCACAGAAGGCAATCACATAGTATTGCTCTTTCTGACCTGCTTACTATTCCTTGCTTTGTTGAAACAGTATAGATATGTAAGTATATGACTACTAACTACACAGGAGTTTCTTCCCTGTCTTCTGCAGCTAAAGAAGTTTTCAGAGCAGGAGCAATTCTATTTATAGTTTTCTTATTTCAATGGCATATTTTATCACAATTAAGACATGACTTTATCTACTCTACACGGCACGCAACCTGTGACAACAAAAACTACTGGTATTAGAAATGCTTCAGGCATTGTCAATGTCCATTTAGAGGCCAAATATTCCAGCTGTGAACAATGCACTGAACACTTGGCACAAGTTTTCAGCAACTCAGCATCTCCCTCTCACGCTGTTTTTAATAGGATCTAAGTATTGCAAAATCCATCTCGAGCTTCTCCTCATGGTAGCTAGTTCCACTAGCAATGCATTGCATTGTTGATTTTTTTTTTTAAAACAAAAAATTATTGTAATTCAGCCTTAGACATGTGAGTTGCACCTCCTTACAAAATAGTCATACATAAGGCTGGGTCTTGCTAGTCCTCTAAAACAAAAGCTAACTTTTCCAGGTTTAAATGTCAATGCCGAAAGAAAGGTTCTCTGGATCACCTGTTTTAACACCCAGCTTATGCAATCATATATTTTAGAACTCTACATTTATGTTACATTTAACATCTGTCCACCTGTAAAGCTGGCTGGAATCAAGTTCCTCTGCTGAGGTCTCCTACTGTGATGTATAACATCTCTGCTGTAAGAGTAAGATTTGCTTGAAATCTTACTGTTTTATCTTCCCTTAATTCCCCAGGACACCGGCAATTAAATTAGAACTTCACTGAAAAGTTGGTGAATTTTATTTCTTCTATTACAAGCCTTAACACTTAATTCTACCAGTATGGAGGTAGTCCAGTCACCTAATAGAGTATGATAATCCCAGCCCTCAAAGCAAGATGAATTTATCACACTGTTGTCTTCATATGGCTTAAGAAAAACATTATTCTAGCTCCCTTTGGAGAACAGTGGAAGAACACCATTTTTTCCCTCAGCAGTAGACAACGTGATCCATACAATGCCACACCATTAAAAATATTGTTATGCAAAAAAACCCTAACCACCCCCACCAAACTAACTAAACTGAACTCTCAAGTTGTATTTGACTTTTATCAGCATTTTCTTTTAATAGCTTTAAAAAAATTGTTACCAACTCATACAAAACTGAAGCAAGTTTTCCTAAAAATGCCTACGTTATTCATCTATAGCTTTTCCAACTACTCCTGAATTAGTCTGTATGCTGAAGGCTTCAAAGTCACATAAGTGCTTTCCCCTTCCCTGTAATATGTATAATAAAATAGCATCCTAGAGAAGTAGGCCTTAAAAAAGTCCTCAAAATTGTCATCTATTTTAAGCTGTCTCCTTGATGTTAGGTTAAATTGATTATAGCTAAAACATATTTTCCAAGTCTTGTGTTTTCTATTTAATATTCCTCTATACTTTCTATTTTTGTTTTTAAAGTATGATGCCTAAAATTCTTCTCTCAGATTTTGTAAGCATGCTTCCATTTTATCTTTCAAATCACTAATGGAACTTGAATGAAAACTAATCCAAGGACATGCTAAGCATGGTTTATCAGAACTCCCCAGGAGACCATGTAACAAGTTATACCTACAAGAATCTTCTACAGCTGAAGAAACTAACCTTCCCAACAAAAACTACTTCTCAGTGTGCACCTACAATTTATTTCTTATACTTACAGCTTCCATAAGTAGGTTAAATTAAGCAATGTTTTCATCTGAAGAAGGCTAGCTGATTGATGAAAGCAATCTGTTCTGATACAATTCCCTCACAATACTTCACTGTATTTAAGAACACTTCTGTTCTAAATTTTCTTTCTCAAAATTCACAAAAGCTCTTGTAACCACTGTTACAGATCTTTATGGCGCAAACATACAGTAATTTTTTAAAACCACAATGAGTAAATAAATTATTGTGTAATAATATAGATCAAAAATGAAAATGAGTTGCTGCCTCAGACAGGCAGCAACGAAATGTGGCTTATTAGCTCTAATGACCAAAACAATCCAAGACATGGGACAATTCACTATCAGTTTTTTTTAAATCTGTTTCCTAAAGAGTGGTAAAAGATTGGAAAACAGTTACTTGAAGCTAATGTAAGCTCAACAGAAAGTAAGAAATCCCTATAAATAATTGTAGACAAATTTGCATCATTCCAGCCCATTAGTGACTGATACTGCTGTTTAAACTGTTCAGAGAACTCTGAACTAACAGGAGAAAGAATCATCCTTCGGCGTGGCAGATAATTACGGAAATAAGCAGAAATATGCTTCAGTAAAATCTGTGAACATTTAATTGTTCATAAAATATTCTAGTGCAGCTCTACAACAACCTTTCAACTTGCAGCCTTATTTAGGTATCAGAGATAGAAGTCACTAAAGTGAAAGCAATAAAAAAACCCCCACTTTTATACTTAGCTTTGTGTTGGGTATAACCACCAAATTAATACAGTTCTCTGAACTTTAGGAACTTGCATAGCATGCAGCCTCTGTCACACCTGCATGTACATGATGCACTGAGTGATCTTTGCAATAGCACTGGAAGCACAGATACACAAACCTGACTCCTCCTCCCCCTCTGCTACCAAATAAGCTAACCAGAGACCAGCTAGTTTTTCCATTTGTGGAATTAAAAAAGATGGACAAAGGACAACAGGGATGACTAACTTCACTTTCATCAGAAGAAAGGTGTACTTTTATCATGCTTTATCTACTTTTCGTCCTTTGTTTTTCATATAAAAGGCAGCAAGAAGTTCCATTAGTGGATACATCATTCAGACCAGTACTGTTGTGTAGGAACTAGCTCACCTCTGTCCAGAGGTTTTTAAAGTTCTTGATCTTCCCCTGATGAACAGACAGGTGCGCCTGCAAGAGATGATCATCTTGGCTGGTCCAGCTCAATAGTTCACAGATCAAGGCTCCTCCCATTGTTTGGGTCTTTGAATCAACTGGAAACAGTTGGGGAACCTCCGATCAAAGCCTTTTTCATTGTGTTTAATTATGTGCTGCTCTATATGTTCCTGGAGTTCTTCAGAGAGAGAAAAAAAGGCCAGGAAACGCCTATAACCCACTACTAAAGGAACTGTACATCAGTGGTTATGGAATTAACATCCAAAGAGCACTAATCTTTAAATGCTGAACCTCAAGTCATTTGGGCTGATTAGCAGTAAGCGACAGTGATAACACTACATGTTCACTAAATCAGACAAGCTATCAGTACATCAGCTGATGGTTACAATTAACTATAGGCATAGGATTTTGCCTGAAAGGGAAAAGAGCTAGTCATCAACACGCACAGGCAGAAAGAAAGCACTGACAAAACCAAAGTGACAAAATAATTAAAGAAAAACAAAATTCCTGAGGTAAGAGGGGTTGGGAGTGGAAAAGGACATACGCATGCCATACCCAGAATGCAATAAGGGGGAAAAAAAAGCTCTTTTCAAGTACAGGTTTGAAGTTTAGTCTCACACTAAATGCAGTTAGCTTTCTGAAATTCCTTCCAGGTTTCAGGGGGAAAGGACAACTGTATACCTGCCACTTTAAAAATACATAAGTAAATAACTCAGAAAACAAAAGAAAGTTAAGTTCTCCAAAGGTGTATTCCAGAAAGCTTTGCAGGTTTAGTCTGTTTTTTAGGGCTTATCAACAGTAAAGCTAGGTATTAAGCATTTGTCTAAAATTAAACTGATTTAAATGTAATAGTTTATTTGATCTGCCTCCTACCTCAGCAATGTCACAACCAGATTCAATAATAGTTGGCTAAGGGACTCAATGACATTTTGCCGTATGCTTGCTCTTTGAAAAATTCCTTGTTTCCCATATTAGTCCAAAAAATACATACCAAAAATTGAACACAAGAATCCAAAAAATTGGATGTGAAATTTGGTATTAAAAACACATGCACTGGCTGTTCTTCTGAATAGGAATCTAGCTAAGGATGGAATAAGAGAACTGATTAGTGCCTAATGAGCTTTCAACAGCTTAATTAAAAAAAATTTATGTTGACAAGCACATTCTGTTAAGTTCCACATTAATTCATGTACAGGTTTTTAAATAAAAAAAAACAGTTTCTAGTCTATTTGCTTTCCAACAGCTGAGAAAAGCAAGTGAAACATTTATCTATACACAAACCTTTTGGTCATCCTTTGGCACAGCAAAATTAATTTTGCAAAAAAAAAAATTTGCCCTTACTGCAGTATTATGCACACCTTCGCTACAACAACAATAAAGACACACGCATAGAGCACTTTTAAAGTGGTGTTTTAGAGCTCTAGCCTACTCTTCCCTCAAGCAGCACAGATAAGAAGCAAGACCTCTTTTGTTAATTCTGGAATTATTTGCCTATGCCAACAGAAGGCATAGTTCAGTTTCAGTATTCTTCTGCCCTTCTACTATGGAACCATCATAAATGGCTATGAGAGTTTAGCCAAACAGCTTTAAAAAGAGTGGTAAAGTTTATCGCTTAGTAACATTAAGCTATGATTTAATTTCTTTTTCACCCCATTGCTACAATTCTTCCTGTGACTTTACACAACATACCAGGACCTGAAGCACAATGACTTTTTAAAGCATCCACATAATTCCTCTTACAGGCAATGCAAAACTACTTGCTGACTAAACCTTGTGTATGTTCCACCTTACTGATTGATCATTTAATAAATGCACAGCCCTCCATGCTTAAAGAGATCTTATAAGATAATGCTTTTGTAAAAAAATCTGAAGAAGAGATCTAGTATTTATTCAAAGCCAGGAGAACCTTCCCTGCATCCCTTTATCCAAAGGTAAATTTTAACTCACTTCTAATTGTTCAGTCTACTGCAAATTACCTTGCATTTAACCACAGGGCAAGAACATGCATAGACACCTAGACACCAGGCTAACAACTTGTCACAGGTCGGTGTAATTACCTTAAGTTGTACACTTTTGCATTATGGCAAATATGAAGCAGCTTAGCTTCTCCTTACTGATAGGTAGCTATCCTCCTCTTCCCTTGAATCCAAAAAACCCCTATGCACAAAAATAACCATTGCCCAGGATACGACAGCAGCACCTTATTACGCCATATGCTTGCTACCATTCTATGGTAAATGCAAGTGAACTTTTAAGTGTTATAATGCAAGTATTTTATCCTTACTCATGCTCTTACAGATGGAGTTGACCCAAATAATTTATTACAATTGTAAGCAAGATAACTCAGTTTGGTTCGGTAACAGTTACCAAGTCACTGGAAACTAGAGGGGGAAACATCTATTTGAAAAAGTAAGACATTTCTCTGCTTACGTGTCTCCTCATAAGGCATACTTAGGTCATCAGCCTTTGTTTGAAGACTAGATTTAACTGCTATTGTGTTAGTCTGAGATACATTGTTCCAAAGTCAAAAGGGTCACCCAAACATTCTGGAAGAGCAAGCCCAGGGCAAACATACCTAACCCTGCTGTTAGAAGGTAATGGAATGGTAAGTTACAACACTTAGCTAACTCTGTTCGGTTAATTAATCATGGCAAATGAAACTCTTGGGTTCACACCTCTTTAGGAGGCTGGCTGATCTTTCTAAGTGACATTTTAACTGTGCAACAGCCAATTCCCAACAATCCAGGCTAGTAACTGCTACACACACCTTCCAACATTAAGGGAATGGAAGTTTCATATCAAATTTTA
>NW_008825265.1:656760-667765 GCF_000699105.1 Pygoscelis adeliae
TCGAATAAGTTGTGAAGGGGGGGGGGGGGTGGGGAGGGGGGGAGAATCTGGCATTTGACATATCACTTTCAAACTTTTTAGCTCACCAGTAGTCTGTGGATCATAAGTAACAAATTATCCTTGGACATGTGCTCTGAGACCTTAGAGCCTAGTACACTGAGAAGATGTCACTGCAACACTAACTGAAAATAAGCATAATTAAAATATTTTCCTAAGCCAGGCTTAAGATTTTGTGACATCAGTTAGTTTTGCAAGAGTAAATATTTTGCTGACATACTTGAAACATTTTTTTTCTCTCTAATGCAGCAGGCTTCTACAACTTTATTCATGAAGGTCCACAGTAAAGAACATATTTTGTTTCCTGCATTCAGAGATGACAGTTCATGCACTAACAATCACTGATTCTTATGGTTTACATCCAATTTCTGCAGCTGTTTTATAACTTAACTCATGACATAATCACTATTTGTCTTCAAGATGAGCAGTGGCAGGCCACCAATTTGGGGGAGAGGGCCAGAAGACACCAAAAAACAGTGTGGGGGGAAACTAAGCCAAGTAATTATACATCAATACTTAAGACTTATGCTACAGCAACTACCTACCAGGTTTAAAAGCAGACAAAACACATGAGCATTCAAAATTCTTATTAGGACAAGCTATTATTCACAGCATTGATTAGAAAGTAAAAATTTAATTGCTATGAACCTCAACCTAAGTAACCAGTAAGGATAGTGACAAATAAGTAATAATTCAACATTTAGAAAAACCAAAGAAAGCAGGGCCACAAAACACTTAGAGGGACCAGGTTAGGAAGAACAGTTACCCACATTAGCTCTGCATACAACCAAAACTATGACAAGCTGTACTATGAGCCCATTCATTCATGATTTGAGACACACATGCCTAAACTTCTCCCATCATGAACACCACTAACTACAATCATAACAGACAGTGTTTAATGAATTGGAGGTCTCTGTTGGACACAAATACCGGCTTCCTCTGATAAAAATGTAGTTCTCTTTCTTAAGTCAGCGGGGAGCAGGGAGAGGAATTAGAGTGAAGTTATTGGGTAAATTAAGGCTTCTAGTCACAAAAAAAAAAAGGACAAATAATTTTGTTAGGAATTACTGCAATGAAACAGTAAACAGTAACATTTTGCAAACTGAAGCACGATCACACTGATACAAAGACCCTAAGCCCATACTCAAAGCACAGAAAAATTTCTCCCTACAGACCTGATTTTAAGAAAAGCTTATATACATGATTAGACAGTTTAAATCAGTAGTAATTTTCATCCTATCTTTGCAATGATCAGGAAAAAAACACAAAAAAAAGGACTCGGGAAAAATTCTCTCTTGCCTGTAATCTGCATCTTGAAAAAGCTGAGCAACCAGTCATGAATTGACTTTGTCTCACCTATTTTCTTCACCTTCGGCCATTTTAGCTTAGATTAAAGCAGTTCTCATACAAATGAGAGTTTATACTGGAAACGTACATCACTTAAGTGAAAGCATTTGCTGTTAAGAACAAGTCTCTTGCCATGGCTACTAACCAATTATGTGATCTTCGTTTTTCCAGACCAACTGCAGAATATTCACTCCCTGTCTACAGTGTTAATACGAATCTCAACCTAAACAGATTATCAGCTTTAAATGATGAATAGCTGCAATAGATGTCAAAGTTGTAATACGCAGTAACAGCAAGGCACTGAAAACAAAATTCAGCATTGTATTATGAGCTCTAGCTGCAGCTAACTACACTGGTTTTGATAAATTTGGAGGGTCAATGAAAGAACAGTACTTTAAAAACAAAAATTGCTACTTACAGAAAAGTATTATAGCTGTAAAGAAAAGACATCAGAGATTTGTAATATTAATTTAAATACTGCAGTCAACACTGGATTCATAAGCAAGGACAATGATAACTTATTAAACTGCTGATCATACTTTTTTCTATAAAAGATGAGAACCATCAGCATTGTAACATTACGTGATATTTTCTTTGCTTACATAAAGGTCTTTCAGATTTTTGGTGAAAAACACAACGTATCCTGTATAAGTAAAAGTCAGGAGGGGGCGGGAAAGGCATGACAACAGGGAGAGAAAAATCAAGCTGTGAAATCAGTGACCCTCCCTAAAAGCAGTGGAGACATCAGAACAAACCAATCCTCACACTGTTGGTGCTTTTTAAAACATGGAAGAAAAATGCACAAAGTACTAGTTCTGAAAATGGTATGGTATCTGCATACTCTTGAAGCTAATCAGAAGATCCTGATGTTCTTAAGAGGATGAAGAACTGTTTCAAGTTACTCTGAGAAGCTATTTACTGGACTGTGGAAAAATGTACTTTAAGAGAACACCTGCATGAGTTTGAATATGACAATTTTTGCTCAGAAACAGCTGCCTTAAAAACATTGAATTCCTCTTGTTCTGTAGTAGGAGAAAGGTGACAAAATGATGGCAAGAAGGAAGTCAAGACTTTAAGAATGAGGACCACCTTGGAATCACTTGTTCACTAACATACCTTGTTTGTCCCACAGCAAGCATGCTTTCCTTTCTTAGACTTTGATAATAAGCTCTGATCAAAAACCCTGCTTTGAAATTACTTCACTGTGCATGCAGCATGAATGGAAATGAAATGAGAAAGTAAATTAATCGAGATAGGACTTCAGAGTGAGAACTTTCAGCAGCAGCAACAGGTAGACTTTTCTAATCTAATTAGATTAGAAAATCTAATTTTCTCTCCAGAAAGCTTTATATCTGACCTGAACTAGATTCACTAACATAAACATTTAACTGTACTTCCTGAGATTTTGCACCAATCCAGATATTGGTAATAACAACAACAACCCCCAAAAAACCCACATCCCTTTTTCCTTTTGGAAATGGACATACTTACTTGCAGAGAGGACTAAATTGTCCTTCAGTACTTGAAACAAGGTTGAGTCTACTCAGCTGAGGAGCAGAGAAGGGGAGAAATGGAAATTAAAAAAGGGGAAAAGTGAGGTATCTTCCAATGAAAACAGCATCTCGGAAGGCAGGATATCCTTCCCCATAAATGCAGGTGAGGCTTTCTAGAAGTCTGTCCTACATAGAAATGGAGCACACACAAGAACAGTCAACGACACCTCTGCCTTTTAAGCTGATCCCCGTTTCATATAAAACCTTTTGCCACTCTGTGATGCCCATGCTCCTATGTAGCTGGACACAAGGAAGCAATGACTGTGCAGACACGGGGGACAGGATGGAGTGAAGACCCTATAGCTCTTGCCTGTTTGGACACTGTCATCCTTGAGTATGTCCTCACTTGATCAAGTCTGCCTCTGCCACACCTCTCGCAGTTCTGAGGCCTAAACTTATGTCTAAGGCCTAAAGACCCAACCAAGGACTTATCTACTGAGACCACGCAGCAACAAAAGCATAAAGGACACGGACTGGAGGAAGCTCTTCGGAGCTCCCTCTCAGCTGGACTGAGATCCCCGAACCGTCTGTGACAACCGGCTTGATCCTTATCGACAGGTCGTATTACCCTCCCTGTGTAATGTAGTTGTGTCGTGTTATGTGTTACTATTTCATGAACCTGTAGGCTTGCTTAAGGATTCTGGCTCTCACAATAAACTTTCACTATATAGTACCCACCTGACTGTGGAGCCTGAGTAGTGGTTGTTTCCCCCCGCTTCTTTTGGTACTACACGGTGCATGACACACCCCCACCCAAACATAAAGTCTCCTAGAAATGTGGTTAGAGGCCTAAGTGTGACTGAAAACTAGGATGTTTATTTACAGCGAAGTCTCACCCCCCCCCTTTTTCTCCATCAATTAATTTTATACATATGGGGAAAAATGAAACAAAAACCCCACCTCAAATGAATCCATATAAATTCCGTTCTTCAAGCATCTAGCCTAAAACTATTTGTAATGCAATGCTTTCTTCATCCCTGGTTTCCCACCAAGGTCACAGCAAGATATTACCATTTAAAAATGTACTTTTCATCCACTATTAATACAGCCACATGTCCCTAGTGATAAGAAATAACATAAATTTGCCTAATCTCTCTCCATACAAGCCGCAGGTATACACACAGGTATAACTGAGGGTAGGAGTGAATCTCCCCCCGCAACCTGAACAGTTAGGAGAGCACATGAACCAGAAGACAGTTTGCTGCCCAACAGTTTGCTTGCCCTCTCTGTCTTATGGCTGGCACCTAACCATAAAGTATGCTTTTATTGACAAAATGGAGGCACAGAAGATGGAGAGATGTAATTCACCCAGAGTGCACTCCTGCAGTCTAGGGACTAAAAGAGTTCTATCCTTACTCACTCCTAGAGAAGCCTTTTCCTCCTCCCTTCAGCAATAGAGACAGATGACCTGAAGGACAGCCACTGTGAATGCTCCTTCCCCCTACCAACATAATGTCAACCGTATGAGTATCCAACAGTCTGTGGTTTCCAAGTATGTCAAACACCTGCATATTCCTTAACCCTAAAAGCACTTAAGAGTCAGATTTCTATGAAGTCATATGAAAGGCAGAATTTACTGTTAAGCTATTTTTTTAAATATACTCTTGACAGAGCATGGATATCTCTGTCAATCATATCTCACAAAACTGCAGTTCCACTGACAGCGAAACAACCATTAATGAATTTGTGTGTCATCTTTCACCACTAAGACAAAGATCTTCTGAAGGGGATTAATGAACAAAAAGGTCATTATGTCCATTTAATAAAGCTCTCTGCAACTGGAAGTTTTTGAGAAGGTAGTAGTAAATTAATCTCTAACATATTTGCTCCCATTCTGATTTCACTTTGGTGTTCAGATCATTGCCTAAAACACACGGTTATAAAACAGGACAGGCAAGCAATTGTCCAGAATCATACAGACATAGCCAACTGTCCTCCAAGTACAATTATATGAGTTACATGACCTACATCCTCCAAGCGTTATTTTTATTTATTTTTATCATTCCTAGAAAATTGAATAAAGACAGTCTAATCTACAAACGTTTTTACAGTTCAAGTTGAAGACCAGAGATTAACTTACAGACATGCAGAAGAACAGACACAATACTTGCCAGTATATGATAGGTACTTACCTTTGCATATTAGAAGCCTAAGCACTGTACTGAATTTTAGCAGACATTATGTTTGTCAAGGCATTTGGAAGACGTTACCAAGAAAACTTAACAGAAATGTCACCAGGGAACTACTCGAGAACATGCTTTCTCCTATGCTACTCAGCTCACAACACATTGAATATGGAAATTTCCAGCTTTGTAGATTTAAAAATCTCAACAGCAAACACAAGATTATAAACTGGACTTAAGCTACCTTTGTTCAGCATACTAGGGAAGAATTCTGTGTGGGGAACTTAAATACTAAATTAGGAAAATTAGTTTTGCAACAGAAACAATTATTTGATTTTAATAAATACCAGACCAGAAGTCTGACATCTAATAAATCTTTCAGTTCTTACCCACTTAGGGTAAGAGATTATGATGTAGCAAAGTTCATTTTTACGTTTAAATTGGATTTATACAAGCTCAGAGGAAAAAAAGTTGGGTTTGTTTTTTTTTTGAAAGAGGGTCAAATTAAATTCTATATAGGTGAAATTTTACAGACCTCAGCATGATGGCACAAACCAGCTAGAACAGCTTACTATGCTTTAGAATAAGTCAAAGAACATTACTGGAAAAAAAGTCAAGCTTATTACTATTTCATTTTATATATAATTGTCCAAATCTGGGTAGAGTAGTATCACTCTAAGAAGCAACATCAGTGGTGGACATTAAATTGCCACGTAATGTTACACTTTACAACCTAGTTAGCATAGTAATCTTAAAACAGATAAACTTACAAACATTCCCTGTATTCATTAATTGTTCTGCTCTAACAGGAATCTAGGAGACAAAACAAAGCAACACAACAGATAGAAAAAAAAAGCCTCTGAGGTACACATTCAGAGGGAACTGTCATCTTAATAGGCTACTCCCAAAGTTACATAGTTAATTTGCCAAGATTGGGATCTCAGGATTCAAGACTACCTCTGAACCATTAGGAAGGCTCTCTGAAAACAAAAGGCAAAAGGATGGAAGATCCACCAGTGACCTTAAAGAAAGCAACACATTTTATTGGAGCACTTTAATTCTAAAGTAATTCCAAACTTGCAGATAAAAGCAGTCTTAGACTTCACCAGGCAGGCTCCCCAACACTCTGACACTAAAACAAACAACTCTGGAAACCATCATTAGGAATAGTTAGGTTACCACACCCCACCACTCACTCAAGAAAGGCAGCTGTAGTGACTGAACCCAGGGCCCTTCAGCTGAGGTAGCTGGCACTGTTAGAAGGGGACTACCAGCTAGAGCACAGTCAAAGAACAGGACCTGTGTACAGCTAGGCCAGAAGTGGTGCAGTGAAAATGAAGAGATGACTTCAAAGACAGCAAGTGGACTCAACAGTTGGTCATCACGATAAAAATGTTCTTATGCAAGGCCACCATAAGTCAGCAACGTGAGAACTGCAAAACTAATGCAAAACACAACGACAAAGGAGTAACTAAAATGATACAATTCCATTTTGTTCAAACTACCATATGGAACCAAAGGTGCAAAGTTCAGCAGTCATTCTGTATAAGTTAAGTATTTACTAAATCACTGAAATCCACAGAACTGCTCTTGAAATAAGTATCTACACTCACCAGTACTTGTAGGTGCAGACCTTGAATACCGTATTGGAACATTCAACAATAACATTTTAAAAAAGCAAAAAACTAAACCAAGCAAGCAAACAACCAAACAAAAAAACCCCCAAGAGCTAATCAGCTCTTAGGGGTTTATAAGCTTTATAGCCTTATCAAAAAGACTATAAAAACCTACTTGTAAGTACTTACAATGTATTGTCAATAACTCTTATTCTGCAAGCAGATCTCAAAAAAAAAATCATCAGAAGATATTTCAACAATATCTCAACCACCTTGCAATAACTGCAAAGATGAGAATATCATTAGGTAATAGTCAAGGCTAGTAGTCACCACAGGTAATGACAACAATTTCTATGTATTTCAGCATATTGTGAAACAATTTCAATAAAGTTTCTAAGTTAGCAAGTCAAACAAGACCTCATACAGCATATATTTACGGCAGTTTCACAACATACATTACAAGAAAGAAACAAAAAGGTAACCTGGGTTCATAAGAGCCATTCTCCACAACCTGATAGCCAAATCAATTTACCTCCTGAATTCCACATGCCATCAGCAAATTCACATTTTACAGTACAATAGAAAGTTAATTGCAACCACCACATGGTGAAAGCAGTAAGTTTGAATTAAATTATTTCACCATTGTTTGAAATGGATCAGAGATGAGGCCACTTTGTCACTACAATCAACTGTTCCTAGATAAACACAGATTAGTTAACTACACCGTTTCAAGGAATTCAACATTTTCCCATGTCATAGAGATGTGGATGGAAGCAGTCTGCATATTTATACAAGGAAGGTCACATTTCCCATTCCTTTAAGTCACATGGTATGCTGACATCTAGGCAGCACCTGGATAGCAAGTGGGACACATCTTGATATACAGGAAGTACTTACTAAGAAAACCAGTGTTAAGGAAGATCAGCATTCGCCTTCTGATCATAAAACCACCAAACTCTGAAGAGTAGTAAGAGAAGGAAAATGAGAAAAACAACAAACCAAAAAATTCTCTCACACCTGGTATGAGAAACAAGCTATCTAACCATACAACAGGAAATAACTTTCCATAATAGTGATTCTCTCTCTTGGCTCAGCTTCACTGAACAGCTTTTGAAAGATGGTTTTTAAACCACTTTGTTGAATTGTTTTAGTCATCTACAGAAACATATTCTCATGCCATGCCATCAAGAAGTCAAGTTTGATCTTTCTAATACCTGGGGAAAGAAAGGAAAGGAGGCAAGGAAAACCAAAATAAACGCATGAAAAGTTTACAGCAACAGGCTTCATTCAAAAAAAAAAAAAAGGCTGTTTCTTTTCTGAAGAAAAGAAGAAAACAGAATCTTACCGAAAATCTTTCATTTGTCAAACATTAAGCAAATTATGCATTACATTAAAAAAAACACTTTAAAACAGCTATTGCATCAGCTAGATGTTTACAGATCTGAACATGTCGAAGAGTGTAGCTTGGCAACAGATAGCAAGGAAGGATACAGGGTAAGGAGTCAATGGAAGAATACTACTTGGATCAAGAAAATATACAAAAAGTATTGAAGTATAAGATCAAGTAAAAGTGTTTATTACCTTTAGGACTTTATATTTTAATTGGTGATTTCATAAATATTTAGAACTACACTGAGTCATGATTTCCTTGATTGAAGATTCATTGAAAAGTATGTCTTGTTAGAAGAAATTCGTTAATTTCTAACACCTTCCAGCAAGCTGATCACTGAGACTGCATTTCTTGCAGTTGTCTTTTTCCTCAGTCTCACATCCCAAGATGAAAAAGTAAACAGTTTTACAAAAGAAGATTTTACTAGTACCCAGTTAATTTGGTTAAACACAGCCTAGCATTACCAACAATGACAAAAACACTAAGTGTCTTCACTTAGTGGTACCAAAGACACAAAGATTTGGCAAGTTCTTCAACTAGATCAGCTCCTCATGGAATACTGAGACCCACAGTATTGATTTTTGACCAACTCATCAACACAACCAAGACAGGAATAAAAATCTTCTAGGTGTCATAGAAAAGAACACAATTGCAAGCTACAGCGAAGATGCTATAAACAAGAAACTTCACAAAGCTAATGAAGCAGAGCTGAATTTTACAGAATAAAATTCAGTTCTAGCAACAGAACTATCACTAGTTAAGAAACATGACTATTTTTAAGTGATCCATTATTTAAACAGATGTGTTGTGGATGGTCATTTTGTTTATTTTGCTCTTCAGCCTAAGAATCAGCTTAAGTATCCAAAGGCCTATTCTGAGGGAGGAGCTGCATACCTCAGTACATTTCACACTTTTACTAAGAGAGCAATAATTTCAAAATGTGGTGGCTATCATAATGAATGACTAATTAGCTACAACTGGTAAACTAGTCTAGTGGCTTTACCAATATTGCCTTCAGGTTGTTAAGTGTAAAAAAAAAACCTGACTGCTGCAGGAATCTATTGATATATCAAGTTACAGACTTTTGCTCGGACTTTCCATCTAGAAGTAGTACAGTTGGCTCAGGAGCCATGACGTAGATACACATTCCAAAATGATCTTGTAACTTGGATGACTCCACTCAAGCTTTATGTTGTTGTAAACTCATTATTATAAATTATTTTCTCCTCACTGGTTTATCAATGCTTGTTAATGGGGATGGAAAACAAAACAGAAAAAAAAGTATTAATATATGATCCATAACTCTAGCACTGAAGTGTAGTATTTATTTCTATCTCAGTAAAAGCTGTATGATTATGCCATGCCAGTGCTTCTCCACTAGAAGCTTCCAAAGCAAAGTAGACAAAGACGACAGAGCTAGGACATTCGTTACTTTAGGGCAGTGTTCAGATATTAGCAGAAGCCATGGCTATCCATGTGTATATGATTGAATAAAGACCATGTCTTTAAATATAATCTTTGAAAGATGAAACATCTACTATGAATTACAGTAAGATGCCTAGAAAGCAATATAAAGCATCATGTCTTAGCACCTTCAGCATTCACCCTTAAGTTACAACCCAGATATAAATCTGTTCCACAGCAGATCACTTTAGATATGCTCAAACTACCTTCAAACGTTATTTTGGTTTTACGTCATAAGCAAGCAAAAAAATAAGCCATATTCATTGAAGCCAGAAGGGGGTGCTCTGAATAACTGAGGTGGGGGGTACTGAACTGAACATTTGCCTTGTGTTAGGAGAGGTCAGAAACATGCTGTCTTGTTTTAGTTTGGGAGCTCACTTAAGTTCACGATGCCATGCCTTTTTTACAAAAAAGGAATCTGAAAAGCAGGAGTGCTCCTTGTAGCAAAAAGGAAATGTTTCGGTTTGTGCTATTGTCATCACAAGGGCAAATTAATCTGTGACAGAAAACTAGCAACGAAAAGACCTGGCAAGTGTTAATGCCAGTTTTGCATCCCATGATTTGTGAGCTGTTTAAGATCCTGACAAAGAGACACAGGGAACGCAAAGAAATCCAAAAAGCCTGTGCTATGGTTTTTACCTACACAATGCCTATTCTGACATAACTAGTTCAGGTTTTTTTAATGTGACTGTGCTGAGTTGATACCTTACACCAAACTACATCCTGAAATGAAATAAACGGCCCTAGATCATTCTGCAAGTGTAATACAGTATTTCATCTCTGCCAGCACTTCGATGCATCAGCCTCCCCCCATCCAAAAAGAGAAAAAGATATGCACATTCCATTCAAGCCTCTCTCAGCGGGGCTCACCCAGTTCCCCCCCTTCCTTTCCTCCCTTCCTCCCTCGCCCCAGGCCTTGCCTGGTTCCCAAATCCCCCTTGATTTTAGGTTTCATTTTGTTGTAAACAGCAAAACGAAAGGAGAAAGCTTCCAAAGCGAGGATCCTTACCCTTGAAATCCCGCCATGCGCGCAATAAGGAGGGTGAATTGTTTTTCCTCTTTTTTTTGGATGGGAGATGAGGGGGGAGGGGGAAGAAACAAAAGCCTAAACGGAGGAGAGACTAAGCGGCGGAGACAGAGGGAGAAGGCGGAGACCCTGGTGGAGGAGCAGGGCGAGCGTCAGCCATGTTGTGTGTGTGTTGGTCCAGTATTTACAAACCTGCAGCTGCAGCAGCGCTTGGAGTCTGGGAGAGAGGGGAACGAAGGGAGGGAGAGAGGAAGGCGAGGAGGGAGGAGAGGCAGGCACAGAGAAAGGGAAGGGAGGGAGGGAGGAGGGGAAAGCGGCAGCAGCAGAAAAAAGATCCCAGCGCAGCCCGAGCGGAGCGCGCACACACCCGCACACACTCACACACACGGGGTGCCTCACACCGCGGCAGCGCTGCCCGCAACCCT
>NW_008825265.1:669276-670818 GCF_000699105.1 Pygoscelis adeliae
TCACGGGTTTCAGGGCGCCCAGCGTTTTCCAGCGGCTTCCTGCGGTGTCCCTGCTCATCCTCCAACCCTCAAACAATGTTCAGGTGATCTGGGGATGTGTTGGTGGTCGTGCTTGTATGGAGAAGCCCAAGACTGTGCAGGTACCTGAAGGCTGACTAGCATTTCACATGTCTAGGCAAAGTGTAAGTAATAGAGGCTCTTGAGTGTGCCAAGTATAGCGTGATCTCAAAGAAAAGCAGAAGACTGCGTTTTGCACTAAATTGTCTTCTCGTCGCGAGAGAGGCAACGTTACTGGGATGGAGAAGGAGTAGTTCTTCAAAACTTAAAAGGATTACTTCAAAAACGTGTCCTTCTTGTCATCTGTGGAACAGGGGAACAAAAAAGGGGGTGGGGGAACACTTCAAAAATGCCAGCTGAACAAAAGCACTGGTTACAAGTTCTTTCCACAGTCTTGATGGACTGTTCTGGGTGCTCCCAGCTTTTGGCTTCCAGTAGGCTGATCGGCAATACCTGAGAGAGCAGCTGATGGAAAACCTGCAAGTGGTCAAGACTCTTCAGCAATTGCCAGAGCACAGATAAGTGTCATCTACTGAACCATAAGTGTTAAATCCTGGGACATCTAGAAGAAAAACAGCAAGCTTCTGAGCTGTCATGGAGGGCATTTTCTAATTAATGAAATGTGAACGATATAGATGCAGTTGAACACAAGGAGAAAATTCAATAAGCCATACCAGATACAGTATCATCAAATCCTAGTCCATTGGTTTGGTACATCTTTCAAGCATAGATTTCCAGGAGCCATCCAGAAGCCAAAATTCCAGTCAGCTTCATACTGACACCAAAATGGGAAACATCACTAAGTAAGATTATGTTCTCCTCTGAGAAATTAAGTAATTTTGTTTAACAATGAAAACTGGTGAACAGCTGGGGCCCGGTCTGCCTTAAGAAATCAAATGGGTACTTTTTTCGAAGTAGAGCTTGGCAAGTGTATCATGGCATGGTACGACTTCTTTCTGTTACATCATTAAGACAAAATTCCATTCATTAAGGGAGCCATAAAGTATTGTCATGTGTAGGACTTTTGCCTGTGGCTAAGAGCCACATGTATACTTGGAGTCCAAGAAATTAAATTGATTTGAAGAAAGGATGATTTGGTTCAAAGGATGGGTATGTATTAGGGATTTCTTAGTTTGACAGTAGCAAATACGCAGGTTAAGATCCAAATTCCTAATTCACACGGATCACATCATAAATTCAGTCTTTGAGAGAAAATAAAATACAGGAACATGAATGTACATGCAAAATGCATATTTTGCCTAAAATTGTTGCTTGCAAAACAGGAGAACAAAGAGTCATATATTTAGTCAGCCCTTTAATTTCACAACTCTCAATTTAATCAAAGAGGGACAGTATCCCCAGTAATTGCTCTGACAAAGGGGTTCCCCAGAATCTGGGACATAATCAGTTTACAATTTAAGGAAACTTAAAACAATGATGACTGACTAAAGAGAGAAGCTTCTGAGAGCATTAGGAAAACGGAGG
>NW_008825265.1:670831-678328 GCF_000699105.1 Pygoscelis adeliae
TGAAAAAGAGAGCTTTGCTTTCTCATAGGAGTGAAGTGAGGAGAATTGTACCTGTCTAAGTTTTGTAGTGAGTGGGGTCAAAAGCCCTGCTGTCTGGTTTGGACCTTCTCACTTTCCTTCCTGTCGTCTTCTACTTCTCTCTCTCTTGTTGTATGGCAGACCCCATAGTTATCTGAAAAACTTGCATTGATTCTTAACAGAGTCTTTTAACATTTTCATATATTAACAAAAAGAGTCGCTTAAAAGCTCCATTTGCGGCAGTAGCGGCAGAGAATAAAAGATTGCTGTTAATCCTGGGCTGCATCAGGTTAGTTGTAGATACCTTCTTTTCCTGGGAACAAAGGGAGGTTCCAGAGAGCCATTACCTTGGAAAACCCTCCCAGAGCAGGATCATCAAGTGCTAACAACTTTTTCAAGAGCTAACCACTCTTCCTAGTTCTCTGTGGGTACTGGGAACTGTCCATAGAAGGAGACTGCATTTTCATGCCTGTATGGAGAAATGCATGATCATGCATTCCCATCCCATGCCCATCAGAGGTGTGATGATCCCTGAGCTGGCATGGGAGAGTGTCCACTTGATTGAGAAGCATTTGAGATTGGCTGCCCATCAAGCCCATTTGTTCTTTCTTCTGAATTGCTAACAGCTCCTGCCTGACTCACCCTTAGGCATGGCAGGGCAAACCTAACTGTTTAACCCTTGCAGCTTTGGATCTGACGTTCTGCTTCAGCCAGACTGTGGGAGTCAGTGGGTTGCCTGAGTGCAAGCTTGGAGCTCTGGGTTATACTCCCTGCTCGGTGTTGGTTGAGCACCTTTCAGGGAATTTTGCCAGCAGAAGAACTGCGAGTAAGAAGAAGTCAGTGTCTCAAGCTGTACAAGTTTTAATTTCTTCCAACAAGGCAGCCATAATACCACAAGAACTCTGAGTATTTGAAATATTAGAATTTTTATTATGGGATGAAGCACGATTAAGAACATCCGGTTAGCTGAGGGTCACCAACTGAGCAGTCTCCCACCATTCATGATTGCCTGCCCTGCCTACCTCAGCAGTGATGCCAGAAGTTTTTTGGTTGTTAAGGAGAACTTTGAAGAATGCTGTCTCTCTCATTTGCTTTAACTGATCTAACTGTTGGTATAAGCTGGGGTGAGTGAGTAAGGTTTCTAGGAAGGTGAGACCTATACCTAATGAAATAAGGGATAAAGACTGGTAAAGTTGATGGAATAGCTTAATAATGCTATACTGTCCAAGCAGGGTTATAAAATCAGTAATGACATGTATATCACTGAGATATTACAAGACAGCTGTTGAGATAAGCAACCATTAGTTGAATTCTCCTAAAATTAAAAGGATCTTAGAATGATAGAATAGTTTGGGTTGGAAGGGACCTCTAAAGGTCATCTGGTCCAACCCCCTTGCAATGAGCAGGGACATCTTCAACTAGATCAGGTTGCTCAGAGGTCCGGTCCAACCTGACCTTGAATGTTTCCAGGGATGGGGCATCCACCACCTCTCTGGGCAACCTGTGCCAGTGTTTTCACCACCCTCAGCGTAAAATTTCTTATATCTAGTCTAAATCTACCCCCCTTTAGTTTAAAGCCATTCCCCCTTGTCCTGTCGCAACAGGCCCTGCTAAAAAGTCTGCCGCCATCTTTTTTATAAGCCCCCTTTAGGTACTGATAGGCTGCAGTAAGGTCTCCCCGAAGCCTTCTCTTCTCCAGGCTGAACAACCCCAACCCTCTCAGCCTTTCTTCATAGGAGAGGTGTTCCATCCTTCTTGATCATTTTCATGGCCCTCTTCTGGACCCACTCCAACAGGTCCATGTCTTTGCTGTGCTGAGGGCTCCCGAGCTGGACGCAGTACTCCAGGTGGGGTCTCACCAGAGCAGAGTAGAGGGGCAGAATCCCCTCCCTCGACCTGCTGGCCACGCTTCTTTTGATGCAGCCCAGGATACGATTGGCTTTCTGGGCTGCAAGCGCACATTGCTGGCTCATGTCCAGCTTTTCATCCACCAGTACCCCCAAGTCCTTCTTGGCAGGGCTGCTCTCAATCCCTTCATCCCCCAGCCAGTATTGATACCAGGGGTTGCCCTGAGCCAGGTCCAGGACCTTGTACTTGGCCTTGTTGAAGCTCATGAAGTTTGCATGGACCCTCTTCTCGAGCTTGTCCAGAGAAGTAAGAATGTAAGTTCAAGCAGTTCTGGCACACAAATGACCTGTACCAACATAAACTATAGAGGAGTTATTCTCCTTGACTAAATCAAATGTGCAGGAGGAAGAATCGGTGGGGTGTGGCGACAAACGAGTATTATGACTCTATCCTTCGATCTTGACAAACAAAACCAAGAGTCATGTTTGTGACAACCTTCAACATTCACAGTTTTGTAGCTATTTCTTTCTCGGTATCATAGTGGTTCAACTCCCTAGAATACATTAGTAAATCCTACTTTGCTTGCAAATCCAAGTGGATCACAGGATGGACATTCAATATGTCTGTCAGCATCTGAAATTAGGATTGTGAATAATCGTAGTTGATTTATGTGTGGATGGTAGGTAGCACTTACCAATTTGCTGTATTCAATTAGAGAAATCTCATCCATGGTTAGTGGGGGTTTGATCAATGATACTACCTCTGTAAGAATGTTACCCATTCTAGCTTGTCTAATCATGCCAAATACTATAGTCTGTAACACATTCTGAGTCTGCATATATGCTATAGCCATAGATAGGTTATTTTCCCTGATTCTGGATACTGAATTCTTGTAAGCATGAGCGATTCATAATTGTCTGTATTTTCCCATGTTGGAAGATTTTTACTAATGTCTTGCTGTCTGGTGCCTAGTTGGTCAAAATAATTGGCATGGGGTGCATCCAGTTTTCCTACTTTTTGGTAGCATAAGAAAGCTTATTAGCAATTACTTAATTCTATGGCGTTAATAGGAGACGAACCTGCTCCATTAGGACCTATCTAGACTTTCCAACCTCTTTTAAACTTGGATTTGGGTGTTTCTGAATGCTCTGTGTTGGTCCATCTCATCCATCCCTGTTGGCTTATTTTCAAGTAGGAAGCACACTGGGGTATGGTTATGGAGATGTTCAAGCCATCTAATTTTCACCTTTAAGAGTAGTTTTTGAGTTTCTGAGGATTTTAGTAGGTTGCTCTAGTTTTAAGTACATGGGAACGAATAGTGGGATATTTTAAGTCATAGAGGAACATTTCATTAATGATGAAAGGATAAAACACATGCGTTGTTTGATTCTTTCTTTCCAAAACCAATGTATAATCCCTTCCAGACACTCCTTAACATTAAATGATACTTTCTCAAAGTTTTTGAAGTGGATAACTGGCATAGCTTTGCTGGATGTCGTTTCACTCAGTGGGATGAGCCAGTCCAGGACCTTTCTTATTCAAATCTCTGTCTTTAATTGTCCAATTGTAGGGAGTTCATTCTGCAGTGACTTTCATGGTCTTAAGACTGGTGGAGTTGATCAAACCAAGGTACAGTTCATTGCTTGGCTCTTTTAAGACTTGGAGCCTAGGCAATAGCTGACAGCACCACCTCACAAGTCTCAGTATAACATCACGGGTGATGTTGGCATTTGGCTTTTTCCCTGCATAATTCTGCAGTCGTTTACAAGCCACAATAATTCCCTTTTGATCACCTGCTAAAGGACGTGTGCTATAACAAGAGCATAGCAAATCACCAGGGGAATGCTGGATGCTTTCAGTCCATCTCAGTGTATGCAGACTCACTCTGCTCAGAGCGTTTGCCTTAGCTCTATGGCCTTGCTAATGTATGAATTGGGTTAGATATTGTGTATTCTGAGAGACAGTCCAATGCTTACTGTCTTTTGCATCTGCAGCCCAGTAGCTATTACTTTCCCATACTGTGGTGAATTGACCTGATTGGTCTTTTCTTGCTTCAGACAATCCTTTAATCTCTGTAACTCCTTCCTGGAAAGGTACTTAAATCTAAGATGACTCTTCCAGTTCTGCCCTGACCATGAATTATGACAGCTGCAACAGGGATGGAGTCAGGATTGTGCTTTGTGCTGGGCTCAGACTTGTATACAGCTTGCTTGGCCATATTATCAGCCATATTGGTTATTACAGTATGCTGCTGCCGTTTGCTGTTCACTATGGGCAGGAGTATGTGTGATCCAGATTACTCCTTTTGTGGTCTAGGTTAGATGAGGTATTTGTTCCTATTTAGCATTGTGTGCTACTGCCATCTGAAGACTCTAGATTTCTTGCTAACCGAACAGGAGGCCAGACTGTTGCCAGGTGTGGTCCAGTCTGAGTCCATATAAACTGCTAGGAGAGCATTTGGCAATTTGAATCTCACAACCTCCAACACTGCCTGCAGCTCTGAAGTTTATGCAGGTTGAGGACATGCTGGACCAGACAATACTCTACCATCTAGGACATAACTGCTTTGTACCCTGTTTTGGTAATACCTTTGTCATAAAAGGGGGACCCATCTGTGTAGCAGATGGTAAAACCCTTTTTACAGCTTTCTCTTGTGATTCGCTGCATTTTGCAGACCAAGAGACTTTCTCTACCTTGGAGAAGGGCAAAGTGTGTACTTCTCCCTCCACCAGCAACCCATTTGGGGCTACAGATTCTTGGGGTGCAGTTTTGAAGCTGACACCATGATTTACTAAAGCTGGAGTCCACTGTGCAATTCTGGGGTTGCTAACCTGACTGTCCTTGATTTTACCTGACATTATCTTAGAGAGGAGTGTGCAGTTTGCATAATCCCTTTGGACCTTCCAATTATGTAATCCCAATGCTTCAGGCTCCATACTAGGGCAAGGCAAACCCTTTCACGAGGGCTGAACTGTTCACTTACACCCAAAAGTCTGGCTGCATATGCAATAACCCTTGGTTTCCCTGTTTGAATTTGAGAAGGGATGGCTCCCATGCTTTCAGGGGAACCAGCTAACTGAAAGTAAAAGGGAGGAGGAAGATCTGGGTGGGCTAATGCGGTGGCCCTATGTAAATCTTTTAAGTTACGAGTTCCCTTGCAACTGACGGGGCCTCCTGATGGTCCCAGCATCCAGCAATAGTGCGATCACTCTCAAATGAGTATTAAAACTCTTCCCTGGGAAAAATCGGGCTAAAACCTCTTATCCACTTGTTAAAAGTTTGTGTCTGGATTGGCTAAAATGCTTAAACCTTCCCTAAACATACGTGCAGCTGTATTAGAGAGACTTCCACGAGCCAGCTGGGTTACCTTTTCTCCATTTAAGTGTGGATGCATGCTCCACACTCGAGTGCACCAGTCAGAGTATTTCTATGTAAAGGACCTAACTGGTCTACAATGGACATAGCCTCATGGGGCTTCTGTTGGACTGTTTCCCCTCTTCCTGAACACTTGTTCCTGTTTCCTGTTCTTTCAACCTTTCAGGTTACTATAGGGTTAATAGGGTGGAGTCTCTCCAGCTTGGGGCTGGAAGGAGCTCCTGGCAGTGTGTATTTGGGAGAGGGTTCCCAAGTTTCAGAACAAATTCTTGGGCAAGAAGGTTTAGGGGATAGGAAAATAACAGGAGTTTCTTCTGCCCTCACAACAGCTATTAAGCCTTTATGCAAATAAATGTTTTCTGTTAGATCATCAATGATTGCGTTGCACTGATGCATTGATTGGATGACTTCATGTTGCTCTGCTAGAAACTGAGCTGCTGTTCTAGCTTTTTCTAGATAATTTTCTAAACCCTTCTGTTTCTAGTCTTGAAATTTTCCAATGTCTAACTCTGTTTAGTTTGTAAACAAGATCTAAGACCTTTGTCTCTTCTGATTAAGGAAGTACTTTGTTCTGTTAATTTGGGATTTTCATCCTCCTTCAGTTTCTGGATTTCTTTTTCTAAGTTCTTTACCTCCTCAAATTTTTCTCTTGGGAGATCCCATGCATGATATAAGGCATACAACAGTGCACAAATGGCACAAGCTTTGTTTTTAGCGCCTTTCAATTTTGCCAATTTGCAATGACTAATGTATGCTTGTCAGGCAGCAGAGATGGGATCTGTTGCTTTAAAACAGCCAATGCTCTAAGGGTACTTCCTGTGTTTAGTCACAGGCTTATAGAGGTTGACAACATCCTTTTCCTCCTTAACATATTTTTTAGCATGACCTGCATGGTCTGTTTTATTTTGTGCACTTCCCATGCTGCCTTTACACAAACACTATCAAGAATTTTGTTCCTCCAACAGGCTAAATTACAAGCCCGTTACAATTACATTGTTTTCTGTAAGAACCTATTCCAGGTACACTCTTTTTCAGAGTTCAGTTGCTTCTAAGTATCCAGAGAGCCAGACCAAAATGTGCACTGCTGGTAACTGCAGTTACCGCTCTCACTCACAAGCCTTCCAGTTTTACTGCAGGGCTTGTCTCTCAGTTTATGGGCCACAAAACAAAAATGGGTGGCTGCTTCTTGAATGAAACATTGTTTGAGTCCAACCAGGTGTTGTCGTGGAGACCGTTCCTGAAGTCATCAGACCAAATGTGAAATCAACAAAGAGTAATTTCTGGAGGGATATCTGTACCCAGGAGCAAGGACTGTATTCAGACTGAATACACACACTACTTACAGTATAGTTCCTTTATGCTGTTAGGGGGAGGGCAATTTAAAACAGGAACTTTAACTACTGTTAATCCTGGGCTGCATCAGGTTAGTTGTAGATACCTTCTTTTCCTGGGAACAAAGGGAGGTTCCAGAGAGCCATTACCTTGGAAAACCCTCCCAGAGCAGGATCATCAAGTGCTAACAACTTTTTCAAGAGCTAACCACTCTTCCTAGTTCTCTGTGGGTACTGGGAACTGTCCATAGAAGGAGACTGCATTTTCATGCCTGTATGGAGAAATGCATGATCATGCATTCCCATCCCATGCCCATCAGAGGTGTGATGATCCCTGAGCTGGCATGGGAGAGTGTCCACTTGATTGAGAAGCATTTGAGATTGGCTGCCCATCAAGCCCATTTGTTCTTTCTTCTGAATTGCTAACAGCTCCTGCCTGACTCACCCTTAGGCATGGCAGGGCAAACCTAACTGTTTAACCCTTGCAGCTTTGGATCTGACGTTCTGCTTCAGCCAGACTGTGGGAGTCAGTGGGTTGCCTGAGTGCAGGCTTGGAGCTCTGCATTACACTACCCCCAAATGATGGTCATTGAAGTTATCTGAGGAAGTGTAGGTGGTTGTGTTAGTATAGAGAAGCCCAAGACTGCAGCTGCTTGACAGCAAACTAGCATTCCATGTGACTAGGCAAAGTGTTTGTAAGTAATAGAGGCCCTCAGATATTGACAGAAGCAAAATAAAAGATTGCATTTTGCGCTAAATTGTCGTCTTTATGGAAGAGAACAAGCATTATGAGGAGCGGCTGAGGGAGCTGGGATTGTTTAGCCTGGAGAAAAGGAGGCTGAGGGGAGACCTCATTGCTCTCTACAACTACCTGAAAGGAGGTTGTAGCGAGGTGGGTGTCGGTCTCTTTGATTCTATGATTCTA
>NW_008825265.1:678462-695301 GCF_000699105.1 Pygoscelis adeliae
CTGCCCAGGGAAGTGGTTGAGTCACCATCCCTGGAAGTATTTAAAAGACGGGTAGATGAGGCGCTTAGGGACATGGTTTAGTGGGTATGGTGTTGTTGGGTTGATGGTTGGACTCGATGATCTTGGAGGTCTCTTCCAACCTTTACTGATTCTATGATTCTATGATTCTATGATTATTACTTGGGATGGAGGAGGAGTAGTTCCTTCAAAATCGTGTCCTTCTTGTTATCTATGGAACGGGGGGAAAAAAAAAGAGGGTGGGGGAACACTTTAAAAATCCCAGCTGAACAAAAGCACTGGTTACAAGTTCTTTACACAGTCTTGCTGGACTTGGTGGACTGTCCTTGGTGCTCCTAGTTTTTAGCTTCCGTTAGGCTGGCAAGCCTTCCAGTAGAGCTTGGCAAGTATAGCGTGATATGATGTTGTCCCACAAGCGATCCTTGCAGGTGTGGGGGGACGAGTCTTTCCAGTCTTGAATCGAGTTGGTGGTCGCGATCTCCCCCTGCCGCCTTTACCTTTCCCCTAGTTACTGCAGGTTTTTTGCTGACTTCTTGTTTGTTTGGCAATCATCTAGCCTCCGACGCCTTCTAGGGCAGGATGTTCCCCTTTTATCAGTCTTTCAGTTCTTCTTCAAGGTCATAGTCGTTGTAAGGTGTGCATTGTTTATACAAGGTAATCAGGCTAGTACAATGAAGACTGCAGTCTAGGTATTAACCCAAACATACGGCTACAATGATATGACTTTTTCTGTTACAACATTGTAAGACAAACTTTAATGTACTTAACAAACTTCCTGTACCTTAAGACTCGAGAAGAGTTTGATTGGAGGCCATCATATTGTGAAATCAAAATGCAACCTTAATTAATAATATCCTGCGAACTGTCTTTTAACTTACCAATGTTTAAAAAAAAAGAGTGCCATACATAAAATTCGTAGAATTTTGGAATGCTTTAAATGCTATCTAGTTTTTCTGGGAACAGAATGGCTGAAGTCTTCCACAAGCTTTGAAGACTGTGGGGATTCTTTGGGGCGGAACAGGTTCCCTCCGGTTCCAAAAAACTTCTCTTTTCTGACATCCTCCCAGCCTAAGAAGAATTAGCCGTAACTACTGATGAGTCAGAGCCCTCTTGACTTGATGGTAGAATCAAGAACCCTCAGAATCCAAGTGGGAAGATCTTTACTTGATCTGAATTTGAAGGAGAAATGACATCTTGCCTCTGAGCCTGATTTTCAACAAACATCTTTAAATGTTGGGATCAGTCAGCCAGTTCTGCTTTAACTTTGCTTTAAGGGAATAATTAAGGGGACTTTATTACTTTATTAAAGGGTAACTTTAATTGGCTCCCTGGCCAATTTGTCTTTTCCAAGCAAGTTGCTATAAAGCTGATACAGAAATTGTTATGTGTAACTCTCACAAATCACGGTGAGACTGGGTTGAGTGTATGATCAATTTATTAATTAGCAAGAAATGGCAATAAGCAAAGCAGCGCTGGGTGGCCCAGGAGCCTCTGCTCCACCGAGGACACACACCGGCTGGCAAAGCACATCAGGTTATGTACAGAAAAATCATACATATTCATCAGATTTCCTGGAAAAGGTGGTCTTATGGTGATGAGTTCCCGGAATTCATTTACATAGTCCAAGCATACTCAGTAAAATTGGGGTTAGGGTCTTTTCACACTCCGGTGGTCGTCCATAGTCTTCCTCACTCTGTCCTCTGGTTGAACTTTGGGCTTCCTTTGTCCATATATAGTCGTTGAATTAGCTTATCAGTCCTTTGACTCTGGAATGTTACAAGGGGGTCAGTTTAACTAGTCTTTTAGCACTTACTTGACACAGTCGTCCTGAGTTTCTATTGCCAGTGATCGGAGGCCTAATGAGCTAGCTAAAGGCCTGTAAATTCTGGTCAGTTAAGAATTTACATATCACTAAAACTATGCAAGTGAAGTTAAGAAAAATCACAGCAAGGTTTTAGTCAGGGATTGTCAGGGATTTAACCCTTTCATTTCCCCCATTTCTCTAGAATTTGTAAATTCCTTTACAAATATTCTGAGTTTTCATATTTCATTACCTTAGGCAAAGTCCAAACTCTCATAGCCAGTTTCCTTAGCTTATACCACAAAAGGCAATTGTCTCATCAAGTTTGGTGAACAAACAATATACCACTTATCACAGAAATTATTTAAAATTAAGAGACACAGGCCTTCTTCCAATGTGTTTGCTGAATGATGTTTACAACATTTATGAAATGTCATGCCTACAGGAACCAAACATCTATCTTTTAACAATTTCAGTAAAACAGCAATAAGTTTCAAATTTAGATGATCTACATTAAAATTTGGCGCTTTTTAAGTGAATCCTTGCATACATCAGGAGGTGGTGAATAAAGCTCAGCTTTTAAGGGAAATGCTCCAACTACTAGTGAACTAAAACTCAAGATCTATCAGATATTTCTACCTTCTGCTCGCAGAGAGAGTAACTTCTGATCAATGTATTTAACTTCTAGGAGCAGGCTTACAATGAATCTGCTTAGAATTGAAACCTATGTAAAATGTAAATGAAAAAACCTGTGTTTAAAATAAATTAAATCAGTACTTCAATTTGAGCAAAATCCAAAAACTAACTGAGGTTTTAGAGGTTCGATGGGGAAGTTTTTGTGGCAAAATTAATTATTTTTTTTCATAGCTCGGTCCCAATTCATTATTAGATTTTTCTTCGTATCAGCAAAAGTCTTTGTTTTTCCCAGTGTAGTTACACCCCTTTTGTAAGTAAATGATCTATTACTATGTGTCAAGGAATGATAAACTACTGAAGGGGCTAATAAATGTGCTTGGAGAGAAGAGTCACAGATATTAACCTGACATTCCTTTAAACAGATACAACTTTCTGTCATGTAAGATGAGACCCTTCTTCACAGACTTGCTTTGGTCACAGCAAGAGAGAATACCAAATGAATCATACTACTATTGCAGAAATTTAAACCCTTCTCCTCCCACTCTTTGTATCTTCCCTCCTCCCTTAGACACACGCATGCACGCATGAATACACACATGCAGTAGTCCTCAGCCTTTTGGTGGACAAAGTATAGCATTTTTTCCCCTTGATAATTTCCTTGTAGGTAGAGGAAATCTCTATGACAGACAAGGAAGATACATACTCGAAAATATACCTTTTCTTCATTATTTCCTTTATATGGACTTTGAAACATAAGCAGCTTGATGAGCAGCTTAATTTGCAAATACATGACATTCATTTCCATCCTGAGGATTTTTGCTTTAAAGGAGGTACAGAAGCATATGAGACATGTGCTGTCTGTGTAATGTGATTTAAAGCTTTCCAGGGGAACCAAAGAATAACAAAAAAAAGTACACAGCAGGGGAAAAAACCCACTGCAAGAAATCTTGGAAAAAAAAGCATGGCACCCCAACTTATTAATAGCTTTCGAAGAAGACAGGGAAGCTCTGTTCCTTTAAAGATTTAGTACTGAGAGGAGAGAAAAAAATAAGAAATACTGATCGATTTTTTAAGGAAACCAGGTTTATTTCCATACAAGATGGAAAATACGGTGTAGATAATCTTTGTGATTTTGCTTCCAGTAACGTTGGATTAACTAGCAAACATTATGGACTATTTTAAAGTTATATAATGAGCATAATGCCTCATTCTGTTTCAATTTTCCATAGTATTTACATAACTTTTACTTCGTATTTATTATTTCATTTGTTGTTCATTCACTTTATAATATCTTAATTACTTTTTTTGCTTTAATTACAGTCATGTCCCTTTTAGTTTAGATGCATTTGCTAGTTCTTACGCATGGGTTGTGTAAAAAGAAAATTAAGCTTTACTCCATTCTGTGTTGATACTGAAGATGGCGTATGTACATAACTTGGTAGAATGATTTACTGTATTTTAGTGGTCTCAGCTGTGATGGTCTAAGGATAGGCTGATTTGATAGTGATATTTATCCAGTAGCTTCTAGTAGGATGATGAACATAAAAAGAAGTAGCAACCTGTAGACTACTAGGTGCACTTAAACTCACGCATTAACACATCCACCTTCATAAAACCAGCAACCATCTAAAACATATGCTTGCATAAAAGCCCCAATTACTTTATACACAGCTGCACTCACAACACAGCCTTAAAAGGAATTCATGAAATAAGGGCAACACAAGGAAAATATTGTTTGAGAGGCTCAGCACTGCAAGAAAAAGAAAAAAAACCAACCCTATATAGAATTAATACAATATGAAGTGATAACTCATACAGTTATTTTATACCACTCTGTTTTGAAAATTCTATATGAATTCATTAAATGTATTTAAAGAAGGTTTGGATGTTGCATAAACCCCATTGCCCCACAGCCCAATGAGACTCATCAGGGCCAGGCTTCCGGGAGACCATACAACAAATGGAACAGGATTGCACCAGAACAATGGATAAAAGACTTACCTACAGATCTTCACAACCATTTCAATAGTGCCTTCCACAGCTGAACCATCAAAATATAGGAATTCTATATATGCACTTAGCCGAATGTGATATACTCCATTTCATCCGTCATATGTCTTTGTGGAAACAGTGTGGGTTAAACTGAACATTGAACCAGTCAATGAAGGATGGAGACACCTACTTAATAGTAGTGTATTTTTCACAATAACTGTCCTTTGTGCCTTAGTCTTTTTCTTCTGGGGAGGTTAAAAAAAAACCTTCAAAAACAAACTTGGGAGCAAACATTCACACAAGGGGACTAAAAATCCCTAACTAAATTTAATAAAAATACTGAATTTTGACATGTTTCTCTCTATATGCATGATCTAAAATTTCACTGCAGATATTCTCTACTAGCACTCACTTCTACTCTATGACTTCCTAACATTTGCCAGACCCTTGGTGCAGAGTATTGTTTTTTCTCTAGTTTTTTATGTTGATTAGTACAATTCAGTTAAATTTAGAGTAAATGTTATTCGCTTGACATGTGCTATTTCTGTTTGATTTCTCAAAAGAACTTAAAAGTTCATCTGGTTTGGTTTCTCCTCCAACTCCCTGTTATGTTGGTAGATGCAATAACAGAAATTACTTCGTATATAAATACCTGTTGGCGTTACTGTGACTGAATATTCTTGTGGGCCTAAGTGCCTAGATGAAGACTGTTAAGGCTTTCCCATGCTTCTTGTGCCAGACTTAACTAGACTACCACACATATTGACTATTCATGTAATGAAATTCTGTAATCTACAGTCTAAAAATAAGTCTTTTCAGTCTGTTTATATTTAATAACGCTATTGGAGTAGTCAGCCTGAGCACTCCTCCATAGTCTGGAGCCAGCACATAGCAGCCAGACAATATATATTTCTAATACACAGTTAATACACAGTATAAAGATCACATTGTAAATCTTGATATGAATTAAGAGAGCTCATTAACTTACAGAGATTCTCAGCAGCTGTATGTTAAATCTTTTCCTTCTTTTGTAACTTGAAGGAGAAACATATCTAGCATTTAGGTTTCAATTCAAGAAAGCAGATTGTTAACGTTCACCCCAACCTCCAGATGATAGTATTTAGTGGTCATTATCATTGCATATCAACAGTTTCTTCCATTCCTTTCTGTGGGTTACCTTTGCCTTTTAAACACCTTGAATGTTTCCATGTACTGTATGTTTTTAAAATAAAAATCCACATGAACATCTCACAGGTAAGTGGATGGCTCTAAAATGCATTTTCTCACAGTCTTCCATGAACATATATTTTTGGCCTGTACTGAGCAACGATCGACAAGAGTTCAGTGTCCTGGTTCAGTTCTAGCATAGAACTTTGTAATCTGGGCACACATCTCATGACACAGAGTTTATTAGTTTACTCTTCTATACTCTTTTCTACACCCTGCAGACCCTATAATACAGATGGTTACAAAACAATCTATTGTGTTTTAAACAAACCTGAAGGATTTTAATTCAAGTGTTTAATTGAGGAAAACATATTCCTGTCTAAGCAGAACTAGAATTTCACTTTGAGTTCTTGTGAAAGTTTTATTTTAACTCTCCTTTACAGTGATAAAAAAATATATAATCTGAAATCAGGTGATCATTGGGAAAAATAAACGATATCCCATGGAAATTAAATCAATATTGAAAAATATAGGAAGGTTGCCTCAAACAGTTCTGGCTTGACTTTTGAATGAATCAGATGAATCTGAAATAAGCTAGCCAGCCTCCCAGGAAAGATACTGCAGAAAGAAAGCGGTTTTAAAAATACTGAGGCAAATTGTTCCTATTAATTTTTGATCTGGAGTGGGTTTGTTTTCATTAGGAAAGCAAAATAAATTACGTGTTCCTGCTGTTAGGAGATGTTTTGAATGAACCTGCAAAAAAAGCTTACCATGCAATGAAGTCTTAACTGCTTGCAGAAATTGTCAGTCTTTGCAACAGGATAGCATCTGAATATCTTGGGGTTTAAGACATAATTGTTGTATACTGTAGCAAGAGTGAGGAAGGCGATCCTTTCTGCCTGTGGTTCCAGAGAATCTAAAGGTGTCTTTTCCATCAGGTAGGTAGAAAATAAATCTTTCTCTCTTGTGTAGACAGCTAATGAATCAGAGGAGACAAGTAATATGGACTGGCCAAGTAGCAACATCAACATGCACTCTGAGTGGGAGGAGGGAATGCCAAATGGGGATTTAGGTTGCAGCTGCATGTTCACCAGTAGTGGGGCTTAAGCTATTGCTACCTCCCTCTTTGCAGGTTGAGCTCATCATCTCACCACCTCATACACAGTATTTGCACAGTGGTTTGCGAATAATGTTAGGACTGCTGCAGGTTACACAAAGATGTGCATGCATGCATGCATACATACTGGAGATGTTTGGGGCCAGCAGCTGCATGAACTAGCACCACTACTGAAAAGTCAGTGAAAAGAGACAAATAACTCTAGCTAGACATAGAGAAATGTAATAGAAAGGTTTAGGTTGGTATTAATGGGAGCATCTGGGTGTGGAAGCACCAGGGCAACAAACAGCAGCAGAGGAGATGCAGGCATGGAATGCGTTGGTGACACCTAGGTTAAGAGATCATCAAGATCTCATGAAGTGCGTCTTTGCCAGGCAGCCAGATTGGGAGTCAAAGGACAATCACTAAATCCCGATGATTCAGAGAGGTGGGACAGGATGAAGGGACTTGTCATTATCACCTTCTAAGAGGGAAAAAAAAGGTATGTCGAAAATCAGCATTTCACAAATAACCTAAAAAGGGACCTAGGAGAAGTGTTGAGGATCAAGAGTCTACATACCTTGTCCTCTGCATCATCAAGGAAGTCTGAATGCTGGAAAGACACCTGGCTGCACACTTGGTGGCACTTGGTGCTTCACAAACTTCTTGGACACACACTTCTTGGTGCTTGTGAGTATGTGGATATGACAGTGTGAAAGGTGACAGGGTGAAATCAATTTTATTGTAAAATAAAACCACCTTTCTTTCCTATAAGGTCTCATTTTGAACTTTGCTGCCAATATTGCAATATTATTTCCTATAGAGAGATCTATGTAGCAAAGGGAATGTTGAAAACTGAAAGAACGTAAGAGGAAATGAGGCTATAAGTAAATAAATTGGGGGCCTCTTTTATGAGGATGTCTGTTACTTGCTTGACTGGAACACAGCTCTCTTAAGGCTCCTCCATTAAGTCTGAATTGCTGTGAAAGTGCTGTTGAAACACAAATGCATATTCTGGTTTGATGATTAATAAAACTTGTCTAAGCAACAACAGTGTTAAAAAGGGGGTGCTGACTGAGCACAAAAGGGATGTTGTGGTTAAAGCCTCATTTCACCAGAGGCAGAGGCAGATCTGTCTAGCCACAAGATATCTATGTACTTTAGATAAGGCCTGTGATGAGTTGTCAAATTCTTTATATCAATGTATGCCTATTGCAGTGTAACCAGCTTCTTGAAAATTCACTTTAGCTGATCATAATGGAAATGCAAAATATGTGCGAACAATGGTATTACAAAGAGTCACTTTTGGCAGGTGAGGTAAAATCAACATCGTTTACAGAGAGCCTATTATTTTCCTTCACAAGTGTGGTCTCTGCCATCTGTACGTGCATGATTTTAATTACGTGATATCTAAGCTTGTGCTTTACACCCCAGTAAGCAGTTTTGTTCAAGGTGGATGGGCATGCTGTAGTTTTAACCAGCCAAACACTTCTCAGAGGTGCACAGCAAAAGGACAGGAGGCAGCAGTCATAAATTACAGCAGTGAAAATCCTGGCTGGATATAAAGAACAACTTGCTTCTCATGCAAGGAGTCAAGCCCTGGAACGAGTTGCCCAGAGACACTGGAATTTCCATCTCCAGAGATTGTCAAAACTCAGCTGGACAAGTCCCTGAACAGCCCCATCTAACTCTGGAGTTAGCTCTGCTTTGAGCAGGACTTCAGAGGTCCCTTCCAACCTAATTTTTTCTACGATCCTGTTAAGAAAATCCTAGTTCTTTAATGTCTTCATCCTGCTTCAGGGCTGAGCATCCTTCTCTGTGGAGGCAATTCAGAGCTTTCCTACTTTTGAAAACTGCTCATATAGACGTGTGAGACAGAAACACTATTTCCCTATAAATCAAGAAATATCGGGGAAATGTCACCCTACAATTTTCTAGTAAAGTCAAAACAGTGCTAATGTTAAAAAAAAAATATAAAGAGTAAAAAGACAGGAAAGCTGTTATCTACACTGTAATTAGGTAATGTGTACCAAATGTCCAGAAATATTTCGGAGGATTAAACTGGACTCTTCCCATGAATACAATCAAGATGTAACATGCATTTGTTTCTGTAGACAGCTGTTCCTTTCTTCTGCATCTTTCTAGGAGAGTGTTCACTTCAGCAGGCTCTAGGAGCAAGCAGAAGTAAGCACCCTACTATAGGCAACCACATTAGCTGATGAGAAAAGATAAGTCTTCCCTTACGTACCACCCTTTTCGACATGAGTATGGGGACCAGTTACATTCTTCTGCTCTGAGCTGCATAAAACTAAGGACTTGGGTTCACCTCAGCTGGTAATGTCACATGAGGTACAGAGGAAAATAAGAACCAGTGCAATTAATTATACAGGCGTTTTTAAAGATACAGTGCTAATGCAGTTAATCTGCATATGTTAAAGTAACTAATTATTTTGTTACTGGTAGCATATAATTCCAAAGTCACAGCACAAGCTTGTTGAAGACTCAATGTCTAAACGAGTGAGAGTTTGCAATTATTTGTGAATTTCATCCAGGCCCTGTTATTAACATTTACATATAAGGAATCCTATTCTCCCCAAGCCCTTGACTTCAAAATCATAATCCTGTGATGAACAGGGTTTAGTATATACACCAAGTCAGACAATTCTCATGCAGGCCTGAATCATTTCAGATTTTTATTACGTATGTGTTCCCAGCAGTGCAGGAAAGTTTACATTTTTGTGGTGCTACTATGTTGCTTAAGATTCAGTGAAAGAAATGCAAATTGGCCGCACATCTCTAAAACAAAAGGAGCAAAAAACAACTGGTTAATTGTTTGAGTTCTGTATTTGTATAATTTTTAATTGTTTGATTAATGTGGCTTAGTAATGAGCATGGGATGGAAGAAAGGGATGAAACATTATTTAAAGGATGGAATGGAGACCACTTGTCTGGTTTAGAAACTTCTTTGTTAGGCTCAGTATAACATGATATACCTATTATCTTACAGCAAAGAAGGACATATGCTGGTAGTAAAACTGGATTGTAATGTCTCTTGAGTACCAATCTGAAAATAAATGCTTTTTACATACACGCGCGTGCACACACACGCACACACACACACACACAGAGGGTTAATGGTTAAAAAAACTTTTCAAGCATCAAATAAACAGGTGTGACTGATGCTGGAGAAGGATACTGCTTAAATGACTTGAGTGAACCGATTTGAAGGGCACTGAGTACATCCAGATGGGGAAACCTTAAAAGCAGTTCACTGGGTCCAGACTACATCCTAACTGAATGAGACCTGAGGGGATCCTTCTGCGTACCCTGGATTCTTTTGCAGTGCAAAATCTGTGTAGTTGGGCAGGAGGAAGCCAGCTACGTTTTTTTATCTCCTGTGATCTGGACAACTAGTGAACCAGAACTGTAGAATGGCTTACGAAGTGCATCTGCTCTGTACTTAAACACTGGAAACAGATTTATGGTGGCCATACACAATGCCTTTCCAGTCTTCTCAAGTGGCTTGCCTAGGAAATAGTACTACTCTTCCAAATCTGGGGTTGGATAGAGTTTATGCTCCAGGGATGTTTAATGAAAAAATAACCTCTTCGGAGATGTGGTTGTCACTACATTCTTCCATACCTTGACGTTTGGAATTACTGATTTTGTCTGTGAAATGCCTGGCAGCCTGAAGGCAGGGCCAAAAAAGCCTACAGCCACCTCTTGTCTGCCTTCTCCTGTTCCATGTACAGAGAACCAGTTCCGCGAATCTGTGTTAGTTATTAGGAGTGGTAACTTACTGTGTCCATAACGGTTCTTAGATGGAGGACTGTGGGTCTCTCTCTTTTCCTCTTTTATCAACAGCAAAACCAGCAACGGACATAACCTTTACAAGTACGTTGTTGGACCTTTAAAAGTTTGGTTTTCAAGTGACCAAATTGACAGTACTAGTTTAGACAGAGTATGGTTTAGACGTTTTTACTATAGAGCAAACCAGATAAGACTTACTTGTTTTTAAAGTCTTTCCTGACTAAATATTGCATCTGCATTACCTTGACTTTGATATTTACAGTGTAAGACATGCTCTTGTTTTACATGGTGGTGTGACTTTTTTAGAGCTTTCTATCAACAATAATCAAGGACCTGATTGAATCTATAATTGATTGTATTGCTGATTAAATGGGATGAGTAAAAAAAAAAAGGGGTGGTGGAAACAATGCAGCCAATGACCTGTATGCTTAAGCAAAATGTTGTTGATAGATACAAAATTACTATGGCTCTACTGTTTTATTCTACACCCACTCCACCCCTCGTTTGCAGTTTCTTATAACTCAGCGTTATGAGGAAATTAGGTCAGGTGGTAATAAACAGAAGGTATTCATATTTATGTCTACCTCAAAAAATCATATACTTTTCTATATAAAAAAGGTGAGTTGAAGAGCACAATCAAAGCAGCAGCTTTGGAAGCATAGTAATTAGCAGATCCATTTCCATGAATAAATGGGTATTCGTATGGATTTGCTATCTTGATAACCAGGACTACTACTTAAAGTGATTCAGAAGGTGAAGTAAAAGAAGAGCTATTCTGTATACAGTATTATTACAATAAGAAGATTAATACAAAAACAAGAACCACCCAATGTAAAGTGTGTTAGGAGGTGCGTGACAAGTTTAAACATGGAATTTACTGATCGGGAGCAAAAAGTGGGTGCACAGTCTTTCAGTGTACCTGTCACCAAATTTGAAAACTCTTACAAAACAAAGAGTCTGAAAGTTTGCACCCTTCACCTTTTTCCTTATACAACCAGAGTATGCAGGAATTAAAATATGTAATCTAGCTAACATTGTTAAACTAAGATCACACTCTATTAAATTGTTATGTGTTGCAGAAAGCAGGTTTGTGATACTGCAAGAAAAATAGTTTGGAATCACTTAATATTACAAAATAGATATGATGGTGTTAGAAGAAGGAGGAAGGCGGGAAACTGATGGTGGAGGCTTGGGATGAACAGGAAAGAAAGTGATGGAGGTCTGTACACTTCATTATGAGAGTACCTACAGAAATCTTCAATCTTCCTTTGAGTCACAAATGTATTGACACATACGATAAATATATTTATGTGATACCACAGTTAAAAGTGGAACTAAGAATATAAGCTACTATATATTTCAAAAGAAGATATGTATTAATGTGTTTTACACATGGCTATTAAAATAGAACCTAGAAATGTCAAAGATAAGAGAGCGCCATAGGAAGATAAGAACTACCTAGCATGGCAGGAGTATATAGCATGATTTTCCTAATTTGCTAGATAGCTAATATTTCACCACAGGTATTTTACTTCAGTTTAATCTTACTAGCTGAATATTTATATTTCTTCAGACAGCATGACTCGTACAGCATGCTTCATGAATAACAGTGAAGGGATATATTCCTGCCTTGCAAACCTACTGTTGTCTGAGAAATGGAGAACTTGCCTCAGCATGGTATGTATGAATTGTGAAACACAAAGACACATCTTTCTGTTGCACTTCTGCTCTGCCAGCCATTTCAACCCAGCTGGCGAAAATAGCTCAATTCTGAAAACACACTTTTGAGTCATTTTATGTGTATATTCTGGTATCAACAGAACTATTCATGGTATAGCACTTGCAGGAATGGGGGCTAGTAATTTTATGTGAACCAATACTATATGCTTACTCCATGAAACTCTTGTTGACTTTGGACGTTTTTCCAGAAAGCAAGATCAGGTGCTGGTTCCCCCTGCCCACATTAACTAGTGCCTCTTTCTGCTTTTCTCTAATATTAGCTAGGTCTCCAATAGGGAGTTCAAGCAATCATTCTGCAAGGGGTAAATCTTGTCTTCAATGAAAAGGTTTTTTTTCTTGTTTGCAGTGAGAGTTGTTCTTCCGTGACTCATGATGCAGGCATTTTTTTTTTTTTAAGGATTTGAAATTAACACCTCAAATGTTTGTTACTTGCAACAACAGAGGAAAATAGTAGTTTTGTGAGTCTGGGAAATTTGGGTCAAGAATGAAGGAAGTCCTGTCTGATTAGGAACAGCTGAAATTTTATTGCTGTTTCACATAGACATTTGTTACAAAGAAAACCTGAGAGAATCATATTCCCCATGTGTGAAAAAATAGTACAAAGTTGTCACAGCTGTAATATTGAAAACCACAGTGTTTTTTGTTCACCTCACACAACTGTAACACTATGGAAATCAACGATCTCATGGATGTATTTGGGTGATTTCCAAGAAAAGGCAGAACACAAAATATCCCTGATACTACTCTCTTAAAAAGATTCTGTGGATAAAAGTCCACCCCAGGCAGAAAGCATGCAGAGGATCTCCACAGCCCTTAGGCAGCCCAAGGAATGAACAGAGAGGAAAAGAAAACAACAACAAAAAGAAGCAATGGGTTTCTCAAAACTTAATCTACTACAAAGGCTTTATGACAAAAGCACTGTCATACAAGAAAGTTTTTGTTATTTTCCTTTGCTTTTATATTCTTTTACAGTGCTGTTTTACAGCAATGAGTTGTTACTAGAGCCTGAGGAAGCAAAGCAAGCAAGTCTGATTTCAGTTTTCCAAGATGCATGAAGCAGCATGTATTAATAAAACCACTACCACCAAAAGACCTGAATTTCTTAATGAACTACTTTAATTGCCTCTTAGGAGGGCAACATTTAAAGGGAGTTAAGTATGACTACAAAAGCAAGTTGCTTTTATAGTGACTGCAGGTCTTTAAGATATTTAGCCCTCATGTTCTCCTTCAGGATATATGGCTATGGCAAAGCAGTATGAAAATGCCCCTTACGCTTATTCTGTATCTTACCAGTCCCTTGCATGAACTCTTTTGGCATACAGATGAGAGCATCCAAAAGCTCTTTAGCTTGCCTCTAAGCTCTGTCTCCACCTGTAATCCAGATGATAAGACTCCAAACTGTGGATAAGGTTGTCAAGTTCTGGGAGTCATGATTAAAAACCATCTATAAGAGACCACTTTTACTGTACATGTAGCTTTTTAGTCTTATGACTGAATCCTAAACTTGGTGAGTGGCATATGGGTTGCTCCACATGGAATTTTTTGAACAAGACTGAGGGTCTTGTCTGATGCCATCCCTAAGGACTCACAGGAAATATATGAATGAACTCAGTGTGGCCGTTCACTGCGTTCAGTTAAGGAAATTCTACTGAAGCATGTGCCAATCTAATTTGCATCTGTAGTGAATAAGATCCAGGAATATCTGAATGAGTCACCCAATAAATATCATATGTTGCCATTTACAACCAGCAGTCCATTTTTAAAATCTGAGGCAAAAATCATTTTCCTTTGAATCTTCTGCAACCAAGTGAGTCAGGTGATTTGTGAATGGATTGCATTCTATGAAGATCGTTATTTGTGCTCTTTTGACACCTGAGGTATACAGCACAGTGTCTTACCCCTGAATTAAGTCTTGGGGAAAACATCAGAAAAGATTCATTCTGACTAACAATGGACTATGATACCACTGCTGAGATAAATGTAGGGCAGGTGTCACTTTTTTACTGCCTTTATAACAAAAACGAAAGGAAGATTTGCCATAAACGCTTCTTTCTGATTTATTCTTTGCTGAATTAATTGAAGCTAGAGATGAAATACTGACTGATAGATGATATAATGAGCAATTTGGTTGGTTGAAAGGGTGGTTCCATTAATGAAAATAATAGCAGATTTTGTCTGCTGTGTTATGGTAATCTGGTTTATGAGTGAAAATACTTAATTTTTAGGAGTCCCTA
Organism: Pygoscelis adeliae; assembly: GCF_000699105.1. Taxonomy (NCBI): domain Eukaryota; kingdom Metazoa; phylum Chordata; class Aves; order Sphenisciformes; family Spheniscidae; genus Pygoscelis; species Pygoscelis adeliae. The sequence continues at coordinate 692,957 of NW_008825265.1, forward strand.
TGAACTATTTCATGGAAGAAGAAAAACAGATGTCCTCAGAACAGAGACTAGTAATCTAGACTCTAGCAGTCTGAATTGCTGCTAAATTGGCTCTTATACAGCTTACAGATGGTTCTAGTTGCTTTAAAGACATAGTCCAAAATATTTGGGATGAAGTTTCAGATGGAATTGAAACCTCAACTCTAATATCCTACTGGACTGCTTCTACCAGTAATTCTTCAGACTGTCAAAACCAGCTTCTGTCCATTAAAGTCATCCAGACCTTATGCAATGTACCTTTGTTGGAACTATGAAAATAACCTGTGACTGGTCTTGCTTTAAGCTCTACAAAACTAGGAGTCGGGGGAATGATATGAATATGTATCAGATATATCCCAGACTAGGAAAATATTTTCTGTGGACATGAATCTTCCTGCTTTAAAAGTAGTTGACTAGATTGCTTCCTTAGATGTTAAGGGTCCATATTCTGTGGGAGAAGGAGTCCCTTACTCGTAAAAAGTATCCTCTAGAGGCTATTTGAGAGTATAGAATTTGCATTAGGTATATTGACATTTGTATGAATGAAGTATGAACATAGTTTTGTGAAAGCACAAGAAGAAATGGTAGAAGAAAGGTTAGAAAAATGGTATGTATCAATAGCACTTAGTGAAGCAGGTCATCAAGATCAAAGCACATGGTAGAAGCATTTCTTGAGATCAGGAAGACAAAGACAGACTGAAGCTATTGAGAAAAGATGGAAGGAAGATGAAGAGCAGAGGTGGAGTGTTAAGACTCCCAGACAAACAAGACAAAAAATAAGTACATTGGCAAGGTTGTCCACTGACTCATGACAGATGAGATAGAGTGAAGAGGCAAAAAGATCCAATTCTTTCATGTCCTACTGTGTAGGTACCAAAGGCATGTCTGAAAACCACTTGCTTATTATTAGTCATGGTAACTCAGGAAACATCAGAAGGACTTGCGAGCAACCATCCCTTTTCTTCCAGATTACACACCAGAAACTTTGGCCAGACTAACTGGATATACATGTCCTGTGCCTTGTGAGTATGAAAACTGAGTATGAAAGGATAAAAATAGCTGACTGAAATCAGTTTTGTTTAAAATAAAAATCACCTTCTCTACTGTCTCATATTCAATTTGTTACATTAGTTGCTACAGAAAAAATTTAAGACATAGTTAAGCTGGTTGGCTAGTCTATTGGTATCCCTGATAGACATGTGGCTGTCATACGGGCATGCCAATCTCATGAGGGTGTGGTCTTAGAAGGACTATCTTCACCCAGCTGTGTGTTATACCATACATTGCTACAGAGCTAACATTTGAATTGCAGTCCTGATCAGAAATTGATTAATAGGCTCGTATGCTATATGTGTTGTCATCAGCTTCAGGGATATGCTTGCATTCTTGACTGTGAAAGTGATACAAAAGATCATAGACCTGGGGAGTATTTAGATTATCTTCCTCTTTCACACCACAGCCTCCCAGTTTGGTTTTTTTTCCTGCTAGTATCAGATTCCTGGTAGGAAGATAAAAAAGAAACACTTTGTGACTTACATTAAGTGGATTTGTCCGTAATGTGAGAAGCTGAAAATATTTGACAACTATTAATTCAAGATTTGTGCTAAGAAATCTTGAATGATAGACTAGTTTAAATCATTCCTGAAGTGATTTCAGATGAAATAATGCAAAAATTTTGACTCTGTTCACTTCAAATTCATATTATCTGATGGTCAGAGATGGTTCCACAGCCATTAATCTAATGGTCAGATGGTATGAAATATGCCGATTGTTCAATAAAATTTACCAGTTAAACAGTCACATTGCAGTGGGGAATATCATATGTTTGTGCATCAGAAATAAACAAAATTCAAAGTTAACCTTTCTTGGCAATATCTACTTTTAAGCTAACTAAGAAAAAGTTTTAGTGATTTCCTACTGATTCTTGGACACAAGGTGAGACCTATAGCAGTTTAAGAAAGCTACCCTACATCAACCAGGTTTTACCAGATATAATTTTTTTTTACTTCACATCTGAAGAACAGTGTGTAAATAAAGAATCATTGACTGCTAAGAAAACATATGAAAGTCACATATAACAGCAGTAGAAAGCCTCTTACTATGTACAATGTGAAATAAATACATAAACTCAACACTTAAAATTGTATGTTTAAGATTGTGAACTTACCTTGGGGTCTCTTCCAGTCTGAATTATTCTACGATTCTATGACAGTGAGTCAACCTATTGGGGAGGAAACTCCACTGAGTATACTTAAATTGCAAGAATAAATTAAAAAGAAAACTTGAGGCATTTGCAGATGAACACCTTTGGAAGAACAGAGTTTAGG
>NW_008825265.1:695342-722123 GCF_000699105.1 Pygoscelis adeliae
GACCTTTTATCTGCTTGTTACTAACATAATATTATCTAAACTGTATAATGTAAGTGGACATTATTAATAACAAGTTAACAATCTGTGTAAGGCAAACAAATACATTTTTTTTCTTTTTTTTCCTTTCTTTTTTTTTTACTTTCAAGCTGGCTTCTGACTCTTGTTTTCAGAAAATCTCAGCTCATTTCTCAGTTTTGGTTTTTTTCCTCTTCCGGTATCTTCTGGTCCTCTTACTTCCAATTAGCCTAAATAAAGACAAACTATAGCTATACAGTCTAAAGTTTTGCTGAACTTCTCAGCACATTAGAAATAGATACCTTATATTATCTAGCATGAACTGATACATCTAATAGTATATAATCTTTGTATTACAATTATGTAGTTTACCTATGTATAAATATATGTATAACAAATATACTAATGCCTGTGAAATAAGCTAAGGTAATTTGTTAGGTAGTTTAACCATCCTAGAAGTCACAATTATAGCAAGAGAGAACTTTGACTTGGGAAGAACAAAGTAAATGACTAACCTGACCTCCTTCTATGACAAGATGACACACTTAGTGGATGAGGGAAAGGCTGTGGATGTGGTCTACCTGGACTTTAGTAAAGCCTTTGACACCATTTCCCACAGCATTCTCCTGGAGAAACTGGCGGCTCATGGCCTAGACAGGTGTACTCTGTGCTGGGTAAAAAACTAACTGGATGGCCGGGCCCAAAGAGTTGTGGTGAATGGAGTTCAATCCAGTGGTGGCCAGTCACAAGTGGTGTTCCCCAGGGCTCTGTACTGGGGCCAGTTCTGTTAATTATCAATGATCTGGACAAGCGGATCAAGTGCACCCTCAGTAAGTTTGCAGATGACACCAAGTTGAGCAGGAACATTGATATGCTTGAAGGTAGGAAGGCTCTGCAAGAGGGATGTGGACGGGCTGGATCAATGGGCTGAAGCCAACTGCATGAGATTTAACAAGGCCAAGTGCCGGGTCTTGCACTTTGGTCACAACAACCCCATTTAATGCTACAGCCTTGGGGAAGAGTGGCTGGAAAGCTGCTCGGCAGAAAAGGACCTGGGGGTGTTGGTCGACAGCCGGCTGAATATGAGCCGGCAGTGTGCCCAGGCGGCCAAGAAGTCCAATGGCATCCTGGCCTGTATCAGAAATAGTGTGGTCAGCAGAACTAGGGAAGTGATTGTCACCCTGTACTTGGCACTGGTGAGGCTGCACCTCAAACACTGTGTTCAGTTTTGGGCCCCTCACTACAAGAAGGATATTGAGGTACTGGAGCATGTCCAAAGAAGAGCAACGAGGCTGGTGAGGGGTCTGGAGAACAAGTCTTAATGAGGAGCGGCTGAGGGAACTGGGGTTGTTTAGTCTGGAGAAAAGGAGGCTGAGGGGAGACCTTATCATGCTCTACAACTACCTAAAAGGAGGTTGTAGCCAGGTGGGTGTCGGTCTCTTTTCCCAAGTAACAAGCGATAGGACGAGAGGAAATGGCCTCAAATTGCACCAGGGGAAGTTTAGATTGGATATTAGGAAAAATTTCTTCACTGAAAGGGTTATCAAGCATTGGAACAGGCTGCCCAGGGAAGTGGTTGAGTCATCATCCCTGGAGGTATTGAAAAGACATGTAGACATGGCACTTAGGGACATGGTTTAGTGGTGGACTTGGCAGTGCTAGGTTAACGGTTGGACTCAATCATCTTAAGGGTCTTTTCAAACCTAAATGATTCTATGTTTCTAAATTATAGATGAGAGACCATATCTTTGGAGACAGCTTTAAAAACAAAATCTTCAAGCACATATCTATCTCCTAAACTTACCTTCATTTACGTATCATTTGTAATCTATAGTATGTAGTTAATAGGATACTTTATGAGTTAACAGTAGTATCCAATCCCTTCCCATCAACAGCAGATCAAAGCTTCACCTTGCAAATATTTTCTAAAAAGTAGGTGTTGGCACAAGACAGCATCATTAATTGTGTCGTAAGAGCAATCTGCAAAAACATCCTCATCACCTCATTGTTGCACACATCAGGCTGACACACGAATGTCTGGCAAAGTTTAGTGCGTTTTCACCCCAATAGCAAGAAGATATGCTATTTCTATGACTGGCATCCTGTACCTCTACCTCCTTTTCAAAGTAATGCAACTTGTGTATCAACATATCTTTTAGGAATCAATTTGCAAAACTGAAAGTTTTAATGTAGTCAACAAATTTGTATGTTGTAGAAAACTAATCTTCACAACCCTGGAATAAAGAACTACTTTTATAAATGGGTTAATGAGAAATAATTGGGTCAGTTCACAGTTATTTTTTGTGCCTCTTTTTCAAAGTAAAATAATTGTAGAGTCTTGCAGTGCTATTGAATCTTGGAGAGTTGATTTTGTGACTCAACCATCAAGATGGGAGTAATTCTAAAGAACAATCTATAATATGGGCAGGTCTGACAAGTTGGGTTTATGTGGAAAAAACAAGGTCTTAATATTGCTACTGGAATTCCATTTTTGGATACAGCAGTTGTCTAATGATAACATGATAAATAAACCTATGAAGAAAAGTAATAATTTCAGTAACTTACTCTGTAAACGTGCAGCGAAGAGGACTGGAGTGGTGTTTGAATTCAGCCCATACTCCATTTTCTCAGGAAGAGCACAAAGTGCTTGCACGACAGCCAGAGTTCATGATTAGTGAAATCACAGGAACTCCTACACTCAGGATGTCCAGGCACTATCTGTAAGCTCAGTAGACATGACAAGTCTACAGGCTACCCCTTTGGTAGGCAGTCAAAAATTAAGCTGAGCTTGAAAGGAAGTAAAAAAGAGTAGGAAGTATCCTATTCACATCTTTCATTCTCTGGGGATGCTTCGTGACTGGTTCAAATTAAGCTGAAGCTGTGCTGTTGCCAACTGGTCCTGCCTTCTTTTGTCCTTTTGATATGCACTCCTACTGATTACCCTGTGTTGACTCTAGTGACAATGAAGTTGTGTGGTGAGTTGGAGCTGCCTTTCCATTGAAAACATATCTGTACAAAATATAAAATGGGATTTTTTATTTGGATCAGCATACTGGGAAGGCGGGGAATAAGAAAAAAAAGAAATGGTTGGACCACTCCTTTTGATCTCAGCTCTGCATCTGGTTCATTTAACTTCAAAATTGCATGAAGTGAAGAATGAAAAAAGATCTTTTAGGTCAATATTTTGGATATATATACATTCACCATTGTGTCTTTTATTACACTACACTGAATTTAAAGGAAAGAACAAATGCTTGCATCCCAGAGCAAATATTTGTAAGAGCATGTAGTGCTGCAAAAAACAGTAAGTATTTTGACCTAATTATGATCAGTTCATTCCAAGTAGGATGCCTATGAGAGGAATTCAAGATGGTCACAAAACTAGACATACCTTTTTCTTGGATTGGATTAGTCTTGTTTATCTGTAATGGATAGATTGTTAATTAGCTTTTAGACATTTAACATAATTGTGACTGTTGATGTGCACAATTTGCAAATATTTGCTCAAAGATATAGTAATCTCTACTTAGGTGCAATTACATCTATTTTGGATATAATGGACAACCTCATTATGGAGTTCACCATCACTTCTCTTTTTAATGTTGTAAATAGTAAGATCAAAAATTATATCTAAAATATAGCTGTTTCTGGCAAGATTCTAGGAAACTATATATTACTGAATACAAAAATACCTGGTTTTCAAGTGCAACTGCTGTTGCACTTGAAAAAACATCATGTAAAGGAAAAGTACACAATGTTTAAATATTGATTTACTTGCATATTTAATTTACCAAACACATAAACACTGCATGGTCTAATCTAATCTGAATACTATTACTGTTGTGCAATTATATTTAGGTCAACTCATACATATTTCAACAACAGTAAATTAAGAACCTACACACATAATTACCTGGGAACAGATTTTATAATCATACCAGAAATCCATCAAGATGGTAGGATTTGCATTTACTGCAGAACTTGTGTTTATATTTTGTCAGTTCAAATTAATTCAGTGTTCAAAGTGAAAGATTCAGAAACTTTCAAATAAATCCTGTTCTACTGAATTCCCATCCTCCTACCTAGAAAACTGTCAAGGACTGCTACTAATACATAATTACTTTAATGACCCAGAAAATAAATAGCAGTTCAGGTGATGTGATAATCTATGTATCAAATCTCTTGCTCTTTATCCTAAGTTTATTCTCCCAACGGTATTGTGTTGTATTCAGCATGGTACATTATTTTTTAATACATTAGTGTTAAGAGTTACAAATACAATGTCTCTTTCAAGGAGTGCAGAAAAAGGATAAATGGGATCAAATGATAGTACATTGTGGTGGGTTGACCTTGGCTGGCTGGCAGATGCCCACCCAGCTGCTCTCTCACTCCCCCTCCTCAACAGGACAGCAGGAGAAAATAAGATGGAAAAGCTCGTGGGCTGAGATAAAGACAGTTTAACTAGAAAAGCAAAAGCTGCACATGGAAACTAAGCAAAAAGAGGAATTTATTCACTAGTTCCCATCGGCAGGCAGATGTCCATCCACTCCCTGGGAAGCAGGGCCTCAGCACACATAGCAGTTGCTTCAGAAGACCAGCACCATAACCACAAATGTCACCCCCTCTTCCTCCTTTTTCCCAGCTTTTATTGCTGAACACATCATATGGTACAGGATATCCCTTTGGTCAGTTGGGGTCAGCTGTCCTGGCTCTGTCCCTTCCCAGATTCTTGCCCACTCCCAGCCTACTGGCCTTTGGTGGTGGTGGTGGGTGTTGGAGAGAAAGCCTTGATGCTGTGCCGGTACTGCTCAGCAATAGCCAAAACACTGGTGTGTTGCCAATACTGTTCTATCCACAAATACAAAGCACAGCACTATAGACTGCTATGAGGAAAGTTAACTCCATCCCAGCCAGACCTAGTACACACATACTCTTCCTTTTTCTTTTGTCCTAGATTTTGAGTATCTACTTAGACGAGGTTTGATTTGGAATATATTATTGTTATTCAGAATATATAATTATGTCTTGTATATTTGAGAAATTATGTGTTTTAAAACAGTCCATAAATACAGTTTTATCACAGATGTCCAAGGTATTAAGTCTTTTCGTTTTACAGATAGATGCGTGACATCAAAGGCAGGAACAGCCCAGCTTTATCAAATAAGTTACATTCAGAAGTATACACAACCAAGAAGTCTGAACTTCCCAGTCCCTTTTCCAGCTGAAGGACCAACTTTTCTTTAAAAATAGACTACTTAGCATGTGACTTTTCTTTATTCTGCATAGGATATGTTTGTGTGAGCAGGATGCTTATATAATCTGTATCTGGTATTGAGAAATTAACTTTGTAGTGTAGTCTGAATAAAGGACTGACAGACAAAAATGATAAAAGAATGATAAGCTTTGTAGTGACAGACGATAAGATGTCCATGAAATCCTAACTGATTCTGTGAACATAATATTCTGTTATTCAGGGCTAAAACTTGTTGATTTCTTTTCTCCATTGCTATGGCAGCCGTCCTCTCCTACATTATTACTTTTCCTGCAACAGTCAAGCATGTTGGAAACAAAGTTCTGTTTCATTCCATTTTTACCACTTGAGAAACAAGATATGAAATTCAACAGAAGTAATGAGCATAGCAAAGTGCAGCTTAGGATGGTGAGCAGGTTGGTTGTGTCTTAATGATTAAGTAGATATATGAATGTAAATTCCAGCTTGAATGGTCTTGCCACAGGGCCAGAAAGGCAAAGTGCACTTTCTTAGCTTCCTAGCACATGAGAAGACTGAGGTAGGAGGCTCTGCCTCTGGTTGGAGGTAATGGAGCTGAAGAATAAAGCACCACCTTTTTTGATTTTACACTGCTGGGGTAGAGAAGACTCCTTCCATTGACTCCTGCAGTATCGGGATTGAATCTCTGTGATATAAGAAAGAAGATCAGGGGCTCAACGGACTTCCTGTCATATCTGCAGAAGATGAGAACTTACGTAATTTTCCTAGGAAAGTCAAGAGGAAAAAAATGGAGCATTTTTGTCTGCAAAGACCAAACGCTTGAGCACATTGGGCTTCTGGTGGTAAGAGAAAGATACAGGTTTATGCAGATGAAGTGTATTCTGGCTCCCAATACGGGGCACACATATCCTTGTTTTATTGGAGCTGTATTTATGGGTGTAAATCTAGATCTAGTAAATGGGGTTACATCAGGCTGGCAGCCAGTCACTAGTGGGGTTCCCCAGGGCTCAGTTTTAGGGCCAGTGCTCTTTAGTGTTTTTATAAATGATCTGGACGCAGGAGTTGAATGTACATTAAGTAAGTTTGCCGATGATACTGAATTAGGAGGAGCTGTGGACTCCCTCGAGGGTAGAGAGGCCTTACAGAGAGATCGGGATAGACTAGAGAGCTGGGCAATCACCAGCAGTATGAAATTTAACAAGAGCAAGTGCCGGATTCTGCACCTGGGACAGGGTAATCCTGGTTATACATACAAGTTGGGGGATGAGAGGCTGGAGAGCAGCCCCACAGAAAGAGATATGGGGGTTTGGGTTGATGGCAAGTTGAACATGAGTCAACAGAGTGCCCTGGCAGCCAAAAGGGCCAACCATGCCCTGGGGTGCATCAAGCACAGCATAGCTAGCTGGTCAGGGGAGGTGATTGTCCCACTCTACACCGCACTGGTGCGGCCCCACCTCAAGTACTGTGTGCAGTTTTGGGTGCCTCAATACAAGAAGTCCATCCAACTGTTAGAGTGTGTCCAGAGGAGGGCAACCAAGATGGTGAGAGGTCTCGAGGGCAAGACTTACGAGGAGGGGCTGAGGTCACTTGGTTTGTTCAGCCTGGAGAAGAGAAGGCTGAGGGGTGACCTCGTGGCAGGCTACAGCTTCCTCAAGGGGGGTGGTGAAGGGGGAGGTGCTGATCTCCGCTCTCTGGTGACCAGCGGTAGGACACGAGGAAATGGAATGAAGCTGTGTCAGGGGAAGTTCAGATTGGACATTAGGAAAAGGTTCTTCATGGAGAGGGTGGTCGGTCACTGGAACAGGCTCCCAAGGGAAGCGGTCATGGCACCAAGCCTGTCAGAGTTCAAGGAGCATCTGGACGATGCTCTTGGTCATACGGTTTAGTGTTAGGTAGTCCTGCGAAGAGCAGGGAGTTGGACTCAATGATCCTTATGTGTCCCTTCCAACTCGAGATATTCTATGATTCTATGATTCTGTGATCTCATGGCTGTCAGACTGAGGTCCAGGTCTGTAGACTTTGGGTCACTTTTTGTTCTTTGTCTGCACAATCCTCTGAGCACATGTGAGATTGAAGAAATTAAAAACCAAAATACTTCATCACTCTCTTAAAAAAAAAAACTAGTGAAAGGGGAAAGTGTTTATGTAGCACTGAGTTCAGATTTGATTGTTCAAATCTCATCTTACATCAGAGGAGGTCTTGTTACAGTGCAGAAAACAGCATTGGTAGAGGTTATATGATCATGCTATCCTATTTTTTTCCTCCTTTTCTGATCCTGGAGCCCATTATACTGGTGCTCAGCATTCTTGCATCACGAATAAGCCTTAGCAAGTTGAAGGCTACTACCTTGTGCTGATTCTTAATAACTAAGAGCCTTTTATAAAAGTTGGGATGACTGAAGATTACAGGTTTCCTGCCAATATTCTTTTCAGGATGACAGGACCTCTAAATGTCACAGGGTTGCTGATTTTCCTGTGTTCTAGCATGTCTGTCTCATGGCTGAGTTAGCTGTGGTGTGATTTTGTTCTTTTGGAAAAAGTTCATCTGATCTAGGACAGGAATAATTTTTGGTATTCTCTCTTCAGGTTCATGTAAGCAGTAATGCGATTTGGTAAGTCCTCTCTGAAGAGAGGAGAAGGTTAGGCAGGACATCTCTCTCTGTAGCTAGCTGAGAAGTAACAAAAGCTTTGCCCTGCTATGACACTAGAAACCTCCCCAAACTGACAAAAAAATCTGTGTGAGAAGGGGAAATTTGAAAAAAAAAACCCAAAACATAAATGATCATTATAAATTATAATAGTCTATTGTCAGTGATCTCAATGGAGAGCTAAATGCTAGTTAAAGATCTACTTATGAAATGAAATATATGTTTAGCAAACACTTCTAAAGATGAGTATGTTATAGACTATTGAAAAAGTCTTAAAAGTAGTGAAGACAACAAAGTACTAAATTAACAAACATCTTCCTACTAGTTATCTCATCTCCAAATATTCATATTTCAAATGTATTCAGATTTATGGATTGTAGTGTCAACTTCATATGTTTTATTTTTTTTAATCAATTAACCAAAAAAGTATCCCCTTTTAACAGTATGTTGTTGTTGGTTTTTTTTTTGCTAAGACATTCTACCAGTACCATAAATCAGGGGAATTGACCAGCTGGGAGAAAATTCATGGAAATCAAGGGATGTTCAGTTCAGAAAACAGGATATTTAGGGAGCTGGGTTTATTTAGTTTAAAGGTGTGAAGATGGGAAGGCACACTTAACAATCTTCCCATATGCAGAAGGCTGCTGCAGTGAGTAGAATAATCCAATCTATATGACCACTGTGGAAAAAACAAGATGTAATTAATTTAGATTGCAGCAGATGAGGTATCATCTGGGGACTAGCAAAAACTTAAATGTAGGCATGCACAGGAATAAGTTGATTAAGAAGGTGGTAGAATAACATAAACACTGAAGAAGGTTACAAAAGAAAAAATGCACCTGCCAAGAGCAAGCTAGGTACAGTGTCAAGGTTTCTCCCAGGCAAATTTTCTACAGTTCAGTGAAAAGCATTTGGAAAAATAGGGAAAAACTTCACTGTTGTAACACTAAAGAAAAGTGATGCAAGTGATTTAAACTACCTGACAAAGTGTTACCGCAGATTATTTTAGACCATTCTGAAACAGCATGAAGTGGTAAAGGGAAGCACAAGGGAGATCAGGCTGGTTTCCACTCTAGGTGATTGTCAAGCAGATTTCCACCATCAGGCTTGTCACTGAAGAGAACTTTTGTGAGCCTCCCCTGCCCCTATTCCTTGTAATTTTCAGAGGGGGTTTTGTTTGTCTAAATATTTGACAGCCTTCACCAACTCAGGAATATCTACTGGTATTATGGCTTGACAGCAAAAGTATTGATCATTGTGAAGTTTTTCCAGCAAGTTTTATTCAACATACTTGAAATAATTCCCATCTTGAATAAATTGTTCAAAACAGATGCTAAAATTGAACCAAAAAGTTACCTTGTCTCACTACCATTGACTTAATCAGGAATGGATATATCACAGGCCCCAAATGCCAGAAAAAATAGATTTTATTCTTGTCTTTTATATGTCTTCTAAATGGTAATTCAATTAACATGCTGGAAAGACAGACAGTTGTTTAAAAAAAAGGAGAGCCTAGCGTAAAAATTAAAATCCTTGTAATTTTTTTCACAAACATTAGTTTGGAGGGGAAAGGAAGAGAAGAAAAGAACCTGAATATATTCCTTCCTCTCAGAACATCAGCTGGCAACGATCGTTGAAGACAATACTGTTGTAAGATGGAAGAGAAGCAACATTTACCACTTGAAGCCAGATTTGTTCTGCAAAAACATGCAGCATAAAGACCAAACTATCAATCCTCCATTCAAATGTTATTCCAGTCTTAATATACACTCATTAAAGCTGTAAATCCATTAGAGACACATGGAGATGCACATACATATGTGCATATATATAGATACACGTGTGTATATATATATATACCCTTAAAATCAAATTACTTAAAAAAGAATGGGTGTTAAATGGAATGAATTTATAACAAATAGTAAAGTTTAGAAGGAAGTTAAGTATCTTTTCCTCTAAAGTTATTCATAAAAGGAAATAAAAATTCAGTCCTTTTATGAATGAAATCAGGTCATTTTATGTGGAGATGTGCCACAGAGCAGCTAGAGGAGCACACTAAATAGGGTAGGGTGAAAAATTCCTGGATCAAATACTACTTGGAATTTTTTTTTCCCCCTCTAAGTACAGGAAAAGGAAAAAGCAGTTCAGATAGTCAGGAATGGCTGAGTTTTGCTCATATGTTAAACAGTGCCTGGCAGCATGGGAAAGAATCAGATTCCTCCACTAAACATCAGTGTCACAGTATTTCGGTTGGTTCTGACTATAAACCTTTTCCTTAAAATAGCATTTTAGAGTGGGATCAAATGACCAGCCACAGTTGTACCAATAATTATTTTTTTAGAATATATCCATAGCAGATAGATTGCACAACATGCAGTTCTTCCAGTTATTCACTTTGTTAGAAAACTACAGAATAAAATATATGACTATTGGGAAGGAAAGTTTGAACTCATTAGAACAATGAGTCAAGCAGCGCCTTGTTCTAGAGAAGGTGGATCCCAAACGTGAGGTACAAGAGAACTAAAGCACAAAACTCTGTAGCTTTAAGTAGATGGCAGGGTCCATTGCAATTTACTAAAACAGTTAAAGCCCTTCCTGGAGGAAAGATCCCATTGAATAAGGATGGGAAACTCCATCTCCTATTCTCCATCCCCCTTCTATTAACTGCTTAGTTGGGCAACTCTGTTCTTGGTAGATGATGGCACAGCCTCATCATATTGAAAACCTTACTGTCTTTCAACTGAACCACAGCATGTCAGTATACCTAGCCATGGCTAATGCTTAGGAAACTCCAGCTAGTAGAGAGCAGCGTGCAATGTTTCCTCAGCAACAGCGTATCAGGGACAATCATTTAATGTCTGCACTGTTTTCCTGTAGGATTGATTCCCAACCCAATTCAAAGACGTCTTTTTCCTTTAGTTGCCTCCATTGCCTGAGCACAGGATACTCAAAAGACTTTGAGTTTGACTCTTCCAGCTTTGTGGAATACAAGAAAGACAAAGCTCATCTAAACCCACTTGGCAGCTGGCTTATCACTGTGAAATGAATGTGCAAGAATCTAGGGATCATGACAATCTTATCACTTTCCAGGCCACACTGCAAAATAGGTTTGCTTTTTTGTTTGTTTATCTGGGTTATTTGTAACTGTCGTTTCAAAAAAAAAAAAGTGTGTGTGTGTGTGTGTGTGTAAGAGTCCTTGAACAAATTGATAAAATAAAAACTCTCTTCTTCTTTCCTCACCTCTCAAATACAAATAAAAGCCCAACTAAGAGCCATGAACTGACTATGTCTCTCTCCCTGGGAGGATGGTGGTGGTTGGTCACGTAGGTCTAATGGGAGATGCTTTAAGTAGAGTGCTCAGCTCGACATATAAACCCCGTATTGAACTTAACTAGTTCTGAGGGTCCATTTGTAGGTGGAGTAAAACTGTGAAAATATGTTTGTTTCTCCATGTTCTTCTAGTGAGAAGAATGGAAAAATTAGGCTAGAAGGAGGCCGATCTCTAAGTTTATTAAGTAAGAGACAGGCTAATCTGAATTACCTGCTGTTTGATCCAATGACATCTTTCTCTTTTAAAACCTGTTTAGAATTTCAAATTGTTCCTATTTGTTTCACTGATCCTACTGCTGCTCTGCCTTTTATGTGGTATATACATGCTCTTGAACAGAATAACTCTACCAATGCTTTTATGCTGACTTTTCTTTAGCTTTAGTTACTGCCATGCCTGTTCTTTTACATGAGAAGAGTTTGAGTGTACCCCATCGCTAATTCCAGAGTGACAGAAGCATGTGTTGGGATGTGGAGAAATTGAAAAGACCTAACAAAAGAATCATCCTCATAAATGAAAGTATGGCACAGAATTTAGCTCAAAAAAGCTGAGGACATTTTGTATGAAACATGCTGAAAGTAATAGACATTTCAAGTTGTTGTGAGAAATCAAAAGAGGTTTCAGATGCTTTTGAATATCCATCAGAGGAGCACAGAGGACTGCAGCTCACATGTACTCTTATTTTAAACCTGGCAAAATAACATTCAAATTTTTTTTCTATATACATGTACTCACAGTTGCATGCTAGCTAATTCAAATACAAGATGTTATAGAGGTATACAGCACGAAAACAACACAGAAAAAAAAAAAAGATCATATGATATAATACTATTAAAATGCAGAAAGCAGTCAACCAGATTTACTGAGTAAAATCCTGGCTCCATTTCAGACTTGGGAGTTTTGCCAAAAATTTTAATAGGGCCAGGATTTCACTGTTTGCATTCTATGATAAAAGAAAAAGGGAAAGAATATTAAATGTAAAGAAAGAAGGGAAAGAAAATTCATACTTATATTCAGCATACATATAAATTCACATAGCTATGGATTTCATGTATAATGACAACTACCAATGTTTGTCAACATGATTTTTTATGAAGCTTTAAATTTATACCTATTTTATAGGTGGGAAAATCAAGGTACACTGAGATTGTTGACTTTCTATAGCAGCAGTTTGTTTCAAGTGTGGTGTGAGAGTCTGGAGATTGAAGAAAGATTAATATTGAAAGGAAATGGAGCAGAAATTCTGATAATTACCCTTTTTGTTCAAGAATACAATTGCTAAGGAATGCCTGTGCATAGATGAATAGAGGTATCCCACTCAGTAATTTTTATCTTCATGGATGGATATTTGTGCTTGAGAACAGTGATATCAAGCCCTGGAAAGTTATTTATTTAAAAAATCTGCCCATTAGAAGTCTGCTTGTTTCAATGTGAGTAAATTGCCTTTGTCCCTCTGCGTGACTCACGAGATGGCTACTAGCTGCAGGATGATGAGAGCATGAGCAGAACACATGAATTTTCTTCCCTGATACACTGTTCCTTCAGATTCTTATTTCTCCAAGAGTTTATTTTTTTAATCTGCTATTGTTTTGACGGTATGCCATTATCCTTCAACATAAAGACTTCAGAGAAAGATTGATTTATTTGTATTCATGATGATTCAGTAATCCTTAAAAAAAGTTGTTTAGTCTTTGGCAAATAAAAGAATTTAAGTTCCTGGAACAATTCCAGTTTCCTTCAGTCCTGAGAGTTCCTAATGAGATGGGAAGTATTAGGAAGAAAAGGAGACCACATCCACTGTCTTGTCAAGACAGGAGACTGAAGAGATGGAAGCCCTGGTATCCTGGTATATGAGGCCCATTAAATAGGAAAAGGAGGTGCCAATTCCAGCTTGGCCAACTCCCTGGGCAATATCATGGAAATACAGGCCCCCGAGTAGAAATACTAGAATGGGAATGTGTTGGTGCAAGTGACCTGTTTGATTTTTCCTTGTTAGAAACTCTTGAGTCAAATACAGTGTGCTTTCACCTCGGTAGAGCTAGACAGCATTCTCATATCACACCTTGCCCTTGTTCAGATCTCTTAGCAAGCATTTCAAGTGTAGGATTAGTACAGGACGACACTCAATCCTTTTGTTTGAAGGTAGTGCTGTCTCTCATAGCATTTTTCTCCTAGCTTAGTATTCCACCATCACAATAAGTCTCAGGATTTCCACTCTTGTCTCTCAAGACCATGCTACAGGTGTAGATCCCATCACTGGGGTAGGCTTTACACTGGATAGGCTTTACAGAGCTTTACAAAGACAATTGCCTTTTACTTACAAGATTGGGAGCAGTTAAGTATAGATTACAACCAGTAAACTGAAGACTTCCCTGCTCTGACTCATGTTCCCTCTTAAGTGTGTTGTGAAGAGACACCTGAGATCTGCAGACTGCCCTCATTTTACCTGGCCTTTATAGTGGTAGTGTGCCCGGGTGACTTGATCCACATCCCTGCTTGCCTGGTGGCTTGGTTGCTAGGTGATCTTGTGCTGTTAAACTAATTGTCCCAGCTGGAGGACAGCCTACACTTACAGCATCCTTCTTGCAGAAGAGGATCATCAGGCTTAATGATTCTTCATTGTTAGACTGGGTCTTTACTCCCTTGAATACCAGCACAACCTGGAAACAAAAAAAGAGGAAGACTAGAAGAATCAGCTGTGTTTCCCAAGTGGAGCATACAGCAATGAAGAGCATACTTGCACAGCACGTTCATGATCTCCTACAGAATTAATAAACATTCTTTTTAAAAATTAGCATATTCTAGAAATCATTACAGTAAATTTGGCTAATTAGTCATTAGCATGCAAGGAACTGTCCAAGCTCAGTAGAAGTCTGTTTAAATGTTTCTTTTATCTTCTGCTTACATTTATGAGAAGGTCTTGTTAGTAGTAGTCATTTGTCAGTTGGAAAATTATTTCACATGTCCCATCCTTTAGTTATATGGAAAAACCTGAAGAGAAGTAAAAATTGTCTGTTAAACAAGCCTGTTCCCTAACTCAGAGAGATTTGTAGTGTCTTGAATAAGTAGAGAGATTTGTTAATTTTTCATTTCCATTTATATATTTTTCTCATCTCTTTAATTTATAAAGTGTCTGTGACTTTTATAAGATAAGGAACAGAGGTGCTTGGAAAGTAGAGCAGAGACCACTGTGAACCATCAGAAAAGTATATGCTTTTTGTGAGGTATGAGATTATTGCACTGATAAACCTCAAATTCTGGAAGAGGGTGCTGGAGAACTAAAGGAAGAAAAGCTGAAAAGAAACGCAGGAGGCAGACAAAGCTGTAGCAGTAAGGAGTTCTGAATTGCTGGGCATAGAAACAATCCAGGTTTATGAAAGAAGAGCAGGAGAACGCTGCAAGGAAAAGCAAGGGTGTAGTGTAATCAATCAACGTGCCTCTGTGGAACAGCCTCTTTACACATAGCAGCAGTAAAGGGTGTGTCTCATTAAAGCAAAAGTAGGAAAATTCGCTATCTTGAAAGGTAAAACTACAAGTGGATATAATGGCAACAGGCACCCAACAGATTTGAGGAGCATATCTGATTGAAAAATGTTCTCGTTAGGCAGAGGCAAAGTTACTTCTACACAACAGTTATTTCTCCTTCTCCTACAAGTCTTCAGTGTGCGAATTTAATTCTTCAAAGTTAGTCATGCAAATACAAAGAAATATGGTGTCCCTTTTGCAAGAGCATGGCAGCAACATTCAGCGACAAATGCCTTTGCAGGAGTGCTGCAATCCTGTGAACAAAAAAATCTCAGAGGAGAAGAGGAAGAGTGTGGAGTTATGGAGATGCCACTGACTCTCACAACTGCAGCTATGCCAGAAAGCTCTTTCATCTTGGAGGTGAAGGTTTAACGAGATCCACTGGCTGTCAGATGATATTGGGAAAGTTCATGCAGGAACTGTGGTTTTAACAGGACATATAATTAAACATTGGAACAAATATGAGAAATTGGAGACATGAAAAACACGGCTCATTACAAGATTAGATGCAGGACTCACTAGGTGAAGCCTGTGGCTTGCTTTATTCAGTGAGTCAGCCTAATTGGTGATTAATTAATTCTGACTTTTAGTGTGTGAGTGCAGTGTTGCTGTTTGTTACAGAAAAAAATAAAACAGGAAGTAAAACACAGGCACAGTGGGGTCTGCATAAAAATGTTTGCTAAAATATGCAAATCAAAGAGCTGAGCTCTTTCTCTATGCACTTTTCCACTCTGGCACACATCTGGGAGCCTCAGAAAGAGAGCTTCGAACTAAGTGGAGGCCACCAGGGGAGCTGAGAGTCCAAAAAGAGTGCATAATTCCTGTACACCCCAGTGTTTTTTTTGTTTTTTGGGGGACTTGGGGTTTTTTTTTTTTGGAGTTTGGTTGATTCGTGTGTGACAATACTGAGGAACATGATGCCTCACATCTTGACCACAGTGGAGATGGCTTTCTGTCACTGTGAGCCAAGGAAGAGGGTTTCATGGACACAACACTGGCCACTCTAGTTTAGGAATGGTTCCAGGACAAATGCATTTGGATTAGAGGAAATCTGGAAATCTTGGCTTTAAACAGAAAATTTGAATTAGACAGAGCCTGGAAAACTGGGCTTTAAATGGAAACAGGACCACAGTGAGGTTATTACCATGAACCCATAAATCTCAGTTTGGGGTTTTCAAACTACATAGCTCCACTTTGTACTAAATCCCTGTCCCAAACTGGCAACATCTGTTGAGAAAGAGCAATCAAGTAGGGAGATCTGGAGGATTTTTATTTTAAGATGGGGATGGCTGAGAAGAGGGAGGTGATAGACTTCTGGAGAGGATGTTTTGTTTCATAATCATTCTCTGCCCGGAGTGGGGAGAGATGAGAGCCCAACATAATCCCACTTAATTCCTCAGAATTCTTCCCTGATTAGTCATGCTCCCAGCCAGGGAAGGGTCTGCTGCTCTTCCTGTGAAACAACTGGAGATCATGGCTGTTATCTGAAAAGCGATAGCAGTGTACGCGCCTGTGCATATGAACATGCATTCCTTCTCTTTTATTTTCTACTTCATGGATGAAATGTGACTGTAAGGATCAGTGAGAACAGAAGTAAAAAGAGCTAAATACAGCTGATGACTACTGATACATAAGTAATATATCAGGATTATCTCCGTTTGTTATACAGTTCAAGGATTAAAGAGAACTTCAAAATTACAGGTGGCAGGTAAAATTTCACACTAAGGTTGCAAATATTAAACCAATCTAACATCTTCAGCTAGTACCGAATCCTGCACCACCATAGTCAATGGGAGTTTTATGAGTCCCATCATTGTCAGCAGTCAGAGACTGTAGACCTCCAACAAGGACAAACCCATAGTAACTATCTTTATCAGCAGTTGCTCCAAATATATTGCAGTACAATAGATGACAGAATTTGGAAACTGATACGCACCTGCATTTTCAAGGTGAGTAAACATTTATCTTGAAGTTTTCAGAGACAATACATAGACTGTGATCCATGTCAAAATATATTGGTGTAAATGGAAAATGGAGAAAATGGTATTTGCTCAGGAACTGAAAATGTATGGTGATCCTAACCGCTGTACGATCCCTTTTGACCAAAGTGGCTGGTCAGCTATTCAAGTCCTCACAAATTTTGGGGAAAATGATGTCAGCGACTGAAGACACAGTAAGGTATCTTTGATACAAAACTATTTATTTACAAATACTGTCTAAAGTCTCTTCCCCTGAATATGAGAGGAATTAAGTGCTGTGAGGAGATTGTTCTTCCAAAGCTTATTTAATTTACTGGCTGATCTGTTCACTCTCTAAGATTTTTCTCAAGGTTCTGCTTCCTCTGGGTCTGTGACCATTGGCCAGTAAAACTCTGTGTCTACATATTTCTAGCTCTGAATAGATTTGTACTGGATTTTTTGGGGGCAGGAGACTTATTCTGTTTGAGACCTCTTGTAGTTTCAACTTAAACCATAGCTTTACACAAATGCAAAGATGCAAATGCAGACATCATCTGGTGTCTTCTTCCTTTGCAGAAAATTGTCATTGTACCTACCTTTCATGTTCCAAGTAATCTCAAATTAATGAAATGGTAAATCTGCTTCCAATCTCCCGGGGAACTTTTTCTCCCCATTTATTTCTCTTATTTTTCTTACATTTCTCTTATATTTCCTGACATTCTGTGTGAGTGGTTTGTAGATATAAACAGTCCACAAGGAGTCTGAGAAACCAAGGTGCAAAAGACAGGGTAAGGTAAGGAGGAGCATTTAGCAGAGAACGGTGGCATGGCAAGAAGCAGTGTCATGGCTTAGAGGATCAACGTGAGATCAAAACAGTAGACCCTTTTGACTAGACATAGGCAGGGGAATTACTCTAACAATAAATAACCTCTTAAAAAAATCACTTCCTACAATTGTGCTTTGAGAGGTTGTCTGGCATTTTGGAAGCTTTTCAGCTCATCAAAAGTGTGGTTGTTTCAAGTGGTATTTGTAGCCAAACGCATATATTGGAGGACTCTATCAATGCCAGGGACAAAAGTTTGGTGGAGTTTATTTGGCTGACCTAACAGCCAAAGTGTTAAGTACCTTCAAGGGAACAGGCACCTCATCCAAGTTTGAGATTTGGTCTCACCTGTAGAAATCTTTGTTCTAGCTCTCTTTCCTTTGATGTACTTTGCCTTTGTTTTTTCCCCTTTTTGTCTGCATTTGTTTTCTCTTTGTGCTTTTATTTTGACCAAAATGTTTGACCCATACCCACAAAACTAGCTAAATCAGTAGGCTGAACCAGGAGGACTGGAACCTAGAGTGATGTGACAGAAACAAAATTACTGCATAAATTCATGACACAGAACTGGCATTACTTCACTGTACTGAATTTGTATGTATTTATAATGCAAACTCTTCACTACTTGACAAAGAAGCTGAATTTAATTTTTTTCCACTTCTGTCATTTTTTATTTTTCCCCTCATAAGTAAATAAATTAATTAAAAAGTGAGGAGAATCCTCATTTAAATTATTACCCTCATTTTAGCAATCTCAGTTAAACAAAACACAATTTGCTGCTCCTACAAATCAGCTTAATTAATCCTATGAGAGCTAAATTAGTCTTTATGTTGGCTGTATTAAAGCCCCTTGTTAAGTGGCAGAAACATAAGCTCATTATGTGTCTCAGTATTCCTAAGAAACACAGAAATAAGATCTGCAAATACAGTTCTGAAAGTAGAAATAAAAACTATCTACCTAATTCATAAAAATGAAATTATTTTTGATAAAAACATCAGAAACAAAACCCATAGTCTTTTATACTCCTATCCTTCAACATTTTTTTCTCTTTATTGGTAAAAAAAGGGGAAAGTTCGATTTTTTCTGCCAAAAATGAAAATAAGCTTTTAAGTACTTCAAAATAATCTAATACAAAAAAATAGGCATTTTTGTTACTACTTGAAAGGATGGCATCTGATGAGCGGATGTGTGTCTTTTGTTTGCATGTGCAGATAAGTAGGAGCTCTGACTGAAGTTTCCCTCATTGTCAGGACAGGAGGAGGCTCCAGTCCTTGTGGATTCTTTGTTTTTTAATGTGCTGTAGTCTTCTTACCTGGGCCAAGGAGTACTAGTAAATTTTTTATGCTCTTTCCAGCTGTGCCTTTCACAAAATGTTTAGGAATTGTAGGGTTTTAATTTAAATAATAATTTAACTTGAATAAGCCAGCAGGTCCAAAACTTATTTGGGGTAACAAGATACACAGATGGGCATGTAAACAAGCATACAGACTAGCTGCAGAAGTGTGGTTTCCATAATCATCCAAAAAAATCACCTCAAGTGATGTCTTTTTTCCTGTGGAAAAAAAGTATTTTAGCTGAAAAAACACTTCCTTGAGAAATACTTGTGTGAAAAAAATTCAGCCAGCTCCTACTGGACCCCTCAGGCTTGATGTGGGACCAAAATTTGCAACAGAAATGAGTTGATGCATTGTATTAGGTTGTAATGAAATAATAACAATTATTCCATTGTGTTCAAATGTATTTCCTAGCAATACAGATTGGAGGGTTCTTCTTTGGATAACAACAGAGCTTTGGCTTGAGAAGCAGCAGATTACTCATTAAAACTAATGTGGCTCTCACCTATCAATTCAAAAGATTGGTCACTTGCATTTTGGTGGCTATTATCATCTGGAGCAGCTTTCTCAGGCTTTTTGTAAGAAGCTGTGAGTCTGTAGGTAGAAACATGTTTAAACATGGCAGTGTGGTCTAGACTGATGTCTTTTCTGAAACAGTAGTGATTGCAACAGTGATAAACAGGAGGCAAAATTTAAGAGGGCTTAAACTGGTAAAAGTCAAGTCACATCCTCCTCTTTCAAAATTAAGGTTGAGTTTGAAAGGAAATGTTTGTCTTCCAGGGTTTAAATTTGAACTACCTGTGAGAAAGTTATAGAATCATAGAATCATAGAATATCTCGAGTTGGAAGGGACACATAAGGATCATTGAGTCCAACTCCCTGCTCCTCGCAGGACTACCTAACACTAAACCGTATGACCAAGAGCATCGTCCAGATGCTCCTTGAACTCTGACAGGCTTGGTGCCATGACCGCTTCCCTTGGGAGCCTGTTCCAGTGACCGACCACCCTCTCCATGAAGAACCTTTTCCTAATGTCCAATCTGAACTTCCCCTGACACAGCTTCATTCCGTTTCCTCGTGTCCTATCGCTGGTCATTGGAGAGAGGAGATCAGCACCTCCCCCTCCACTGCCCCCCTTGAGGAAGTTGTAGACTGTGATGAGGTCACCCTCAGCCTTCTCTTCTCCAAGCTGAACAAACCAAGTGACCTCAGCCGCTCCTCGTAAGCCTTACTCTCGAAGCCTTTCACCATCTTGGTCGCAATCCTCTGGACACACTCTAATAGTTTGATGTCCTTCTTATATTGAGGTGCCCAAAACTGCACACAGTACTCGAGGTGGGACTGCACCAGTGCAGTGTGGAGTGGGACAATCACCTCCCTTGACCAGCTAGCTATGCTGTGCTTGATGCACCCCAGGACACGGTTGACCCTTTTGGCTGCTAGGGCACACTGTTGGCTCATATTCAACTTGCCATCAACCCAAACCCCCAGATCTCTTTCCGCAGGGCTGCTCTCTAGCCTCTCGTCCCCCAGTTTGTATGTATAAACAGGATTGCCCCATCCCAGGTGGAGAATCCTGCACTTGCTCTTGTTAAATTTCATACGGTTGGTGATTGCCCAGCTCTCTAGTCTCTCTAGATCTCTCTGCAAGGCCTCTCTATCCTCGAGGGAGTCCACAGCTCCTCCTAGTTTAGTATTATCAGCAAACTTAATGTACATTCAACTCCTGCATCCACATAGTGACTGGCCACCAGCCTGATGTAACCCCATTTACGGTAACCCTTTGAGCCCAACCTGTCCACCAGTTGTTCACCCAAGGTATTATGGACTTGTCTTGTTATCTTGCAGTTTATGCTGTCATATGTCAGTCATGATGCTTAATGCTTTAGCAGTAGAGGGAGTTGGCTCGCAGTAAAGAATGCAGCTATTTTGGAAGGCCACATATCACATGCAGTTGATAAACAGACTCACAAAATAAGATGCTCTGTATACTATGAAATGTAATCATAATTACACCCCCAGGATTAGGCACATTAGGCTAAATTCAGTCCTGGTTATAGTTTTCTTCTTCCAACAGAACTTGTTGCATTAGTGGGCAGTAGTTCAGGCATAAAGGAGATTGACATTACTTGCTTTCTAGTGAAATAAAAAAGCCTTGCAAACCTGGGTAATTCAGCATTCAGGTCTGCCGACAGTTTGCTGTGACAACAGAAATTCTGGGATTTGGGCCATTTTGAAAATATTTCTCATGATCAGATGAATAACCTACAAGCTGTTATTTACCTGTATTTTTTACCTGTGATCACTCAAGACTGCCATATTACTTGTTGGGCAGCAAGCAGCTGCTGTCTAGAACTGTTTCCCAATGAAAGCAGAAACATGGGTACAAGCATTGAATTCCACGCTCCAGGTGTTTTAATAGAATGCTGGAAAATCATTTCCCATCTCAAAATCTCTCCTTCAGCATCTCCATCTTCCTTTTGGAAGTAAGACAACTAAAGATGCATGAGATTAGCCATTTTCCACACTGTGCAGCCTCCACAGAATGGCAATACCTTGACTGAATAGGGAGAACCAGTCACCTGTATCTGACCATTAACATTCCTGTATTTCTTAGTGTACTTTTGCTGTGTGGAACAGGACTTTGGTGGGGATGGCCTGAAATTTCTGTCATGATGCTTACACTCTTGGATCTGGTACTGATGCTTGCTTGAATTTCTGAGAGGGCTCAGATTTAGATGCTCAGAAGTTACTTGTCACTGTAGATATCTCTACAGTTGAGATCTATCTCAATCTACAGCTAGAAAGCATCGGTGGCTATTTTTCAAATAGTACAATAAGGAAATTGCCAAGAACTTTAAATTTCAAGACAAGATGCTGGCTATGGGAATATAAAAATAAATAAATACATATATAAATAATACTTTAATGTTTAGAAGTCAGGTAAATTGTAATGGTGGAAACTCTGAAGCTAATCAATCCTAATAATTACATATAAAGAAGTCCTTATTATACATTTGCAGTTGAAATCAGAGTGTAGTTGTATTGGATAACATCATTCCCATCTGAATAATGAGAGATGGTAATGTCGATGAGGTACTGATCTCCTATACACCCTAATAATATAAAGGAAATATAAAGGAAATACAAAAGCTGAAGGAATATCACATAGCTGGTAGACTGTATAAAAACACTTTCAATAAAAGACCTTGTTTTTAAATGTCCTGGTGATTATAGAGAGTAGTCAAGGTGCTGTTAAAATAAACATGCATAGTGGGAACTGCTTGTCGGCTGTGAACACAAGTGAATACAAATCATATCTAAAAATAGTTACTGGAGAAGGCACTGTAGAAAGAATTACTACACTGTATTATACCACTTGGGTTTGCTGTTTATAGTCCTTTACACTGCATGATAACAACTGCCAATAAATCAAACACTATAGTTTTGGATGGCCTTGAGGCATGAACAAGGGCTTCAACACAGCAAAATGATGCTATTGCAGTTGAAGATCCCCAGTTAACAATTATAGCACAAGTGCCTGACGGTATTTCTCTGGTAAACTCATATGTTCAAGGATTCATTATCTTTGAGAGTTAAATTCATGTGGAAATCAGGAAACAGAGGTCTTTTGCCTTTGCTGATTTTTAAGTGCAAAGAAGCCAAAAGTTTAATATGAAATAAATTGTAGCCAAAGCAGAGGACCGTTGCTTCCCACAAAGTAGAATTACACTAAATAGTGTAATTATTATTTCCATGCCTTGAACCTAGGCATAAACACATCAAAATAGTGTAAATTACAACAATATGTAAGCATTTTGTAACACTGTAATACTGCTAATGGCATAATTGGTAACAACCTGTAAGCATTTTGTAACGCTGTGAAGCATCAATACATAAATAATACTAAACCACAAGGAGACAAATGCAGACTTGTGATACAGTTGCACAACCAGGGTGCAGGAATACACCTGAACAACAGTTCAGGTAGAAGACCTGGGAGACAGGCATCACAGATGCAGAACAAGCAGGGAAAACAGAAAAATCCCATGGAATGAACATGAAAGCTGCCTGGGGGGATCCAGGCCCTGAAATTAGATGAACAATCCTGGGTGAAGATGAGATCCTCACCTTTTTAGTTTTGCACTGGAGAGACCAAGTAGTGTAAGAACGCCAAAGATGTTGAAATAGGGATTAAAAATGTTGCCCCCTTTTGGTTTCAGCTTCTTTCCCCTTCTTCAAAGGGCTCTCAAGCTGGACCTTAGTGACTAATACAATAGAGAACTAGAGCCGTCAGTGCTGTCAGTGTGGCATCAACTCCTCACTTATAGCTAATTTCAGACAAGATTATTAAGACCTAACTTCAAATATGCAGTGGTAATGATGGAAAGCAAATATAAGCTAGCCATTGGCAATATGTATTGTTAGTCAATGTGACTTTAGTATAGTTTTCTCTTGAAGATTAAAACTGGCCTGATGTAGTGATCTATACACCCTAATAACACAAAGAAAATCTAAAAGCTGAAGGAATATCACATAGCTGGTAGACTGTATAAAAACACTTTCAGTAAAAGACTTTGTTTTTAAATATCAGACCAACTCCCTTGCTATACAGTTATACTGATTTTAATGACTTTGCGTAAAGAAGTCATTAACATCCTTCTAGTGTTTGATATTTCAAGGATACAATTATCAGAGAAATTAAGAAACATGCTACTAGTTTTTATGTAGTAAGTTAGCTTAAGTCCTCAGCTATTCTGATCATTTTAAAGAACTATCCTAGAGTAACTTTGGTAGCACCTGGTGGTTTCAGTGGCTGAAACAAGGATAATGCAGTTAGATACTGTCTGTATTGGGTTTGTGCGGCAAGGTGCTGGCAGCGAGGAGGCTGTGGGGGTGGTCTTTGTAAGAAGAGACATGGGGCTGCCCCCATGTTGGACACAGTGAGCTCCAGCCACCTCCAAAACGGACCCACAGCTGCCCAAAGCTGAGCCTATCAACAACACTGGTGGCACCTCTGTGAGTAAAAAATGCTGTACAGCAGCTGTGAGAGAGAGGATTAAGAAAAATGTGAGCAAAACAACTGTGCAGACACCAAGGTCAGTGAAGAAGGAGGGGGAGAAGGTGCTCCAGACACTGGAGCAGAGACTCCCCTGCAGCCCCTGGTGAAGATCATGGTGGAGCAGGTTGTCCCCTTGCAGCTTGTGGAGGACCATGCTGGAGATATTCACACTGCAGTCCATGGAGCCCACTGAAGCCCATACTTGTCTCCCACACCGCAGCAAGTGGATGTGCCCTGAAGGAAGCTGCAGCCTGTGGAGAGCCCGTACTGGAGCAGGCTCCTGGAAGAACCCATGACCCTGTAGAGAGGAGCTCATGCAGGAGCAGGTTTTATGGCAGGACCTGTGACCCCGTGGGGGACCCACACTGGAGCAGTCTCTTCCTGAAGGACTGCACCCCATGGAAAGGACCCACGCTGGAGCAGTTCTTGAAGAACAGCAGCTCATGGGAAGAACCCACCTTGGAGGAGTTTGTGAAGGACTGTATCCTGTGGGAGGGACCTCACGTTGGAAGAGAGTGCAGAAGAAGGAGTGGCAGAAACAAAGCATTGCAAAAAGACCATAACCGCTATTCCCCATCCCCTACACCACTTGGGGTGTGTGTGTGTGTGTAGGAGTAGAGGAGTCAGCAACAAAGGAGTGAAGATGAGCCTGGGAAGAAGAGGGAGGTGGGGAGAATGTGGTTTTAGTTTTGTTTTTATTTCTTGCTATCCTACTCTTATTTTTAATTGGCAACAAATTAAATTAATTTTCCCCAAGTCGAGTCTGTTTTGCCCATGACAGTAGTTGGTGAGCTCTGCCCTTATCTCAAGCCATGGGCTTTTTCATCTTATTTTCTTCCCCTGTCTTGTTGAGGAGGGGGAGTGAGAGAGTGGTTGGGTGGGAGTCTGGCAGCAAGTCAAGGTCAACCCACCACATTGTCTCACATAGACTTGCTCTGCTATTCTCATTCTCACTAACACCAGTGGAGCCACACTGCTGCCAGTGTCATAAGAAGCCACCTACAGTGGAGGTCAGGAATATTAGAAATACAAGTTTTCTTTAAAAAACAGAAGTAGCTAGGCTACGAATGCACTCATTTGCTGAGAAGAAAATAGTTTGTAGCTACAAGTTCATTTTTAAAAGCATGCATTACCGTAAAGGCAGTTATTGCAACACACAATTCTAGTAAAAAGAAGCTATTGTGTCAGCCTTACTGTAGCTAACAGAGGTTAAATCCAACTCCTGAAAGATACTGCTAATTTACATGGTAGTAAGAACAGCCTTAGTTACAAGATTCAAAATACTAAGAGAAACTACTCCTAATTCATTTTTCTGATGTAAAAATAATCATTTTTTTATAGCTATGAATAGATTCTTAAAATCATCTTGTAAGGCTGTCCTGGAACCAGGAAGCTTGTAAAAAGTCTTTCAGAGCGAGAAAGGGGGTGGCGCATGGGTGTGTGTTTGTTAATTTCTGAGTCATCAGGCTGACCAATCCCACAAAACAAGGAAGAAGAGATGATAAATGTGACCGTACAGACCTGAAGCAAAACTGACCACAGTCACAGGCCAGATTTAAGTGGAGCCCTACAGATTACCTGGCTGCCAATTGTCATCTACCACTATACTTTGTCTGGAGGGAACAATAGTAATAAAAAAAAACAACCTTACAAAGAGTAGTCAAACTGTAAATAGACTTTGACATACGGCATAAAAAAGTGTCTGAAACTCACAGTCATCTGAAGCTTTTCCTCAGTTAGAACCTACGATAAACTTGAAATTGCTGTAGTCTGACTCATACTCAGGAGGGCAGCCTTCTGGCCTGCTCAGTCCAAAAAGCAATATACTTTTACACCCATGAAGAGCAATATTTTGTTCAAAATCCATGTTTGCTGAAAAAAAACCCAACTCTGTAACAAGGTTTGCTATAGTCTTATCTCATCACTTATACTGTTTTTACACAAGGATTTGTTTAAGAAGGTAAGCAGTTCTCTAAATAGCTGTTTAGTTACTAAGCTATTAGGATTGTGTTTTACTGTTTCATCATCAGTTGCTGACAATAAAATTGAACTCATTTTACCTTCTTGCAGTAAGGTATGTTCCTTTTCCTAGAAGGAGTGAAATTATTGACCTTTCCTGCAGCAAGATAACATCTACAATGTTTATCTTAAAATCTGTTATTTGATTTCTTTGAACTGTAGTCCTCTCCTCTATTGTATTTTGTTTCAGCCTTGTTGGACATACAGCACAGTCTCAGGACAGATAAGAACTGGATTCCAACAGCAGCCAGCCAGCAGCTGTCTTTTGGAGATTTGATCTTTCTGTTCCTAGTTTACCCTGTTCTGCCATTGCCCAGGAAAGCTCCTCACTATTCTGTGCTGCCATCCGTTGCCTGTAAAGTTCAGGAACTGCTTTCTGCTGGCAGCCAAAGTCAACTATGAGTTTTCCCCTGGGTTAGAGAAAGGTGTCAGTTTGGTTGCAACCAATGTCTGCAAAGTCTAAAGAACTTGGTAAACATTTTACTTGATGTCCTGGTTTCGGCAGGGATAGAGTTAATTTCCTTCCTAGTAGCTGGTACAGTGCTGTGTGTTGGATTTAGGATGGGAACAATGTTGATAACACACTGATGTTTTAGTTGTTGGTAGGTAATGCTTACACTAGTCAAGGACTTTTCAGCTCCTCATGCTCTACCAACTGAGAAGGCTGGAGGTGCACAAGAAGCTGGGAGGGGGCACAGCCAGGACAGCTGACCCAAACTGGCCAGGGGGATATTCCATACCATCTGACGTCATGCTCAGTACATAAACTGGGGGAAAGCTGGCCAAGGGGGGCCGCTGCTTGGGGACTGGTTGGGCATCGGTCGGTGGATGGTGAGCAAT
>NW_008825265.1:722526-724396 GCF_000699105.1 Pygoscelis adeliae
AAGCAAGCTTTTATTTCTGAAAGGAGAGCTGTTAGGTTGCAATTATGCCCTCCATAGAGGTGTATTTTAAATCTGTAGTTTCCCCACACAGAGGATTTTTGTTCTATATTTGCACATCTACCACGGTCAGGTCCTGGTCTATGCCTAGGGTTTTTACTAGCATAAAATACACATATTATACATATGTGTAAATAAATGCTAGCATAAAATTCACACATAAAAAACTTACAACAACAATCAAAATTTTTAGTTAATAAACAAGGCTTCCCCCTTTACAACAGATAATAAACATATAACATAATAAATAACTTCCCCTTTATAAACATTGACAATTGTCTGCTAAAATATATTTTTAAGATACAGGGGTACACAACACCCCATTAATTTTCAATGACAGATTTAAAACAGTAGGGAGTTGGCTTGACAACTGATGGTATAAAGAAGCCTATTTAAATCTGAAAGGCAGACATAGCTTAATACAGAGAAACAGATGACTGAAATGCCTGTCCTCCTCAATTCAAGTGTGAAAAAATAAGGGGCCCTGGAACAGGAGACAACTGCTGTCCACAAAATAAACAGAAATTTTTCACCTGTTACCAAATTATTGCAACATGGTTCATATCTGGGTCTTTCTATATGAGGCTAAAATTCTGTCCTTAGTCTCTCCAAAATCTCTGCATTGCGGGCAATGACTCTGCTCTAATAGCTTGTATCTGTGAACAGGGAAACTGTCTGTAAAGACCAGTCTTGCTTTGCCTTGGCTTCTCCCTTCCCTTCCCTTCCCTTCCCTTCCCTTCCGTTCCCTTCCCTTCCCTTCCCTTCCCTTCCCTTCCCTTCCCTTCCCTTCCCTTCCCTTCTTCTCCCCTCTTTCCAGTACTGCAAGATATTTAATATAATGATTCTGATTTTTTTTTATGATGGTCCAGCTCAGGTACCAATCTGTTTTGTTGTTATTCTTACCCTAACCCTGCAACACAGCAGTAAAAATCCAACAGTCACAAATTTCATAGGACAGACAGGGCTTTTTTTCCCCCTGCTTTTTAAAGCTCACAAAGGGCAAAGAGATGACTTTACAAAGATCTGATGAAAAACATCAAGTCATAATGGAAAATACACTAAAGATGGTGAGGTGAGAATTTAATTAAAATATTGTCCCACAGCTGAAAAGGAGCCAGCTGAGCAACCTGCTGAGATTAAACTCCTATTCACCATACCTGAAGCTAGACTTCCACCATGCTCTTCTAGCTCGGTCTTTGTACTAGCACATAAGAGCTCAGCTGTTCATTTGGCACCGGGTTGTTGCTGTGATCTTGGTCACATGAGGAGGCTTTCGGCAGACTGTTCACATTCCTTTAAACTCTTGCATAATAGAAAGCAGTTGCTGAGCATGCTGCTGAACACTTTGCTGTTCTTCTTTTAGCCTTTCCTCATCATGGAGAATCTCCTCCTGCAGGGAAACTGGAGATGAAGCTTTAGATGAAACATCCAGATGCAGCAATTAGCATAGAGAATGAGTTATAATATAACTTGCTACCTAGCCATCCTCCATCCAAGCTTCACAAGTGCTAGAGAGCTACTGCTCTGGTAAACTGACTTTTTTTAGCTAGCTTCAAAATTACCACCCCCCCAGCAAATCCAAACTAAAACCACCAAACCACAAAATACCCAGAAACAGACCTCCACAAAGTTAATCCTTATGGTCAAGTGACAAAGTTGTAATCTTGGGCATGCCCTCTGCAAAGAAACACAAGAAAATGGATAATTCAATTCTGGATTTACAGGGAACAGTCTTTTCTTATGTGATGCCTCTGCAAGACAGAAAACTTTTACCTCAGGGTGATTACCAGGACCCACAGTGGATTTTCCCAGG
>NW_008825265.1:724462-725485 GCF_000699105.1 Pygoscelis adeliae
AAGGGCAATAACTGTACAGCCAGCTCCCCTTCCCCCCAGCCTCGCTCAGCACCAGGGACATCCAGCCTTGCCAAGAAAGAGCCCTTCCTAATCCTCAGAAATAGAGGAGGCGACACCATGAGGAGATAGCTGCCCTCCTTGGAGTTCATTGTCTTATGGTTGTCAAGTTAAAAAGAAAAAAAGAAGAGAAATAGAGAGATTGTTCCCATCCGATAACCCCATAGAAAGGGGTTACAGGATGGGAACAATCCTGTCTCCTGTCTTCAGAAAGCACAGGCACAAGTCAAATCATGTGAATCAAACCCAGCTAGGTCCTCCCTCGTCCTCCTCGTCCTCCTCGTCCTCCTCCTCGTCCTCCTCCTCGTCCTCCTCCTCGTCCTCCTCGTCCTCGTCCTCCTCCTCCTCCTCCTCTGCTGTATCTGAGGGGAGCAACATCACTTCCCCGGGTTCACAGACCGAGCAAGGGGGGCCAGGGAATATTCAAGACAGTAGGCACATAGTTACTTGTCCATACACTATTTTTAAAATCCAGGACTGAACAGTTAACCTAAAGAATCTCTTTGGGTATGCTGGAATACGAGTTTGTAATCTGTGACTCTCCCTGCCATCTAAAGTGCCAAGCCAATGTCTTTTGCCCTTGTTTTCTGTCTAATCACAGGTCCAGTAAGTCAGGCACCTCTGAAGAGACTCAGAAGGAGCCTAACTCCTTCACGGATCAACATGACCTCATGGTGGTGGGAACGGCACTGTCTCAGTTCAGGTTTCTGTGTGTAAACCCACAGCCAAGGAAAGGATGCCCCTTCAGAAAGCACTTGACTCCCAGGAAGCTTTTCTCTATCACCTGATACATAGAATCATAGAATCATAGAATCATTAAAGGTTGGAAGAGACCTCCAAGATCATCGAGTCCAACCATCAACCCAACAACACCATGCCCACTAAACCATGTCCCTAAGCGCCTCATCTACCCGTCTTTTAAATACTTCCAGGGATGGTGACTCAACCACTTCCCTGGGCAGCCTG